>NW_028261389.1:57684118-57984118 GCF_051295495.1 Thamnophis sirtalis | reverse complement strand
ATATATATGCCCAGAGCAGTTTCCCACCGAAGGGTATTTATCCACACAAATAATATATTCCCAGGATAACACTTTCAAATTCCACTTGGAAAATCTGTCAAATTACACCCAACTTATTCTAAAATAATGTTATATGTTTATTTGGATATTAATAGTAGCTTTATAATAAAATAATTAAAATATTTTTTCAAATAAAAACATATTCGAAAATCTGCTCTTATATTTATTGAAAAAAACTTTAAATAAAATGTAAATCACCATGGCTTTGTATTTACTTATCAGTCCATACATGATCATGAGATTAGGGAATTTTTTGATTATGTAGTTTTCTGACTCACCAATTGATCAAAAGGGGTCTCAGCATGAGTCCTGGGACAGGACCTTTTCAAAGGTGGCACCTATCCAACCTACCTAGAACAACCTCTCCCTCCCTCCCTCCCTCCCTCCCTCCCTCCTCTCTCTCTCTCTCTCTCTCTCTCTCTCTCTCTCTCTCTCTCTCTCTCTCTCTCCATATACCTATATCTACATCTATATCTCTCTATCTCTCTATCTATCTCTCTATCTATCTCTATCTCTATCTCTCTTTCTCTATCTATCTATCTATCTATCTATCTAGTTTTTGTAGCTTTTCATGGGTGTAGGTATGCTGGTCTTGTTGTATTAAGGTCTTTTCCCATGTAAGATTGAGATTGTCTTGGCAATGTTTCAGCAAGGTCTCATTTACCATCTTCAGGCTGGGTTTTGGGTTTAAAGCGCGATCTGAGCTGACGTCTTTCTATAAATCTTGGTGGAGGGGTGTGGAGTGCTGGTTTTATTTCAGTAAGTGGAATGATTGGTCGTGTTGTTGTATCATGATTGGTAGATTGGTGCTGATTGGTGCTGACTGTGTGTCTGTTGTTGTTTTGTGTTGTAAGGGCCTGGGTTGTGGGTGAGGCTCATTTGTTGACTATGTCTGGTAGGTGGGAGATATCATCAAGTTTATTCATGTTGCCGGGGGGAGGTTCTCTATTTCGATTGCTTCCATAATTATTCTCTTGTTGAAGTGTTCAGTTTCAGAGATTAAACTGGTTCCTTCAAAATTAATTTTATGTCCTGATAAAATCAGCAAAATTCTCCACGAACACAATATCAGCCTAAGACACTGACCGAAAAATAGCCAACATCTTAAGAAACCCTAAAGACAAAATCCAACTAGAAAACCAAGGAGTCTACGAAATATCATGCAAAATCTGCCCTGCAACATACGTAGGACAAACAAACAGGAGAATAAATGCACACATTGCAGAAAACAAGAACACAGTAAGAAAAAAAAAGAAAAAAAACTTCCTCCCTTTTCCAGCACCTTAAAGCTACAGGACATGAAATTAATTTTGAAGGAACCAGGTTAATCTCCAAAACTGAACACTTCAACAAGAGAATAATTATGGAAGCTATCAAAATAGAGACCCCCCCCCCACAACATGAATAAACGTGACGATATCTCCCGCCTACCAGACATCTGGAAACCAGCCCAAGTCAACAAACAAGCTTTACTCACCACCCAGGCTGTTACAACACGAAACAACAACAGACACACAGCCAGCACCAATCAGCACCAATCAGCACCAATCTACCAATTATGATACAACCATACGGCCAATCATTCCACTTACTGAAACAAAACCAGCACTCCACACCGCTCCACCAAGATTTATAGAAAAACGTCAGCTCCAACCACGCTTTAAGTCCAAAACCCAGCCTGAAGATGGTGAGTGAAACTCGCTGAACCGTTGCCAAGACAATCTCAATCTTACATGGCAAAAGACCCGAATACAACAAGACCAGCATACCTAGACCTGTGAAAATTTATGAAAACACACACACACACACACACACACCGTTTTCTTATATATTGCTCAGTGCTGTTAGTAGTCTCTAAGAACTTATAATAAATGCTGATGAAAGCTACATGAAATTAAGCACAATGTGAAGAGAAGCCTTTGATGGAAGAAAAAGAGAAATGAAATTGCATTCTTCTGGAAGATCTCTGAACTTAATTTTTTTAGGCACCATATTACAGTGCACAAACATCAGCAAAGGTAAAGTGTATGATTTCCTCTTCCCTCCCCGTTATGACACTTTCACACCAGTCTAGCTGAAACATACACAGGACCTGCAAATACTCCTCCACAGGTCACATGCATCCAAATTCCTCCAGGGTTTTGGGTTTCAGACAAAGTATATAATGGAAAAGATGAGAGATAAGCCTAGTGGTTCTGTCCTACCTCTTTGGCCAGCTTTGGCCAGCTTTAGAAATAATGTGGAATAGAAGAAGATTCCAATGTAACATGCAGTCATAGAATATCAAAGTTCTAAGTTGTATGGAAAGCTGATATGAGTAGAAAAGAGTTTGCAATGCAAACAAACATTTATCTTCACTTTGTGAATATAGCAATAAAACAATATAGTTAATGGTTCATTTTTATTTTATTATGAACCACATGAATGTATGACATGGTGTGATTCATGTATGAGGAATGGGCTGCTGGAGGTTCAAAGGGGTTCGGGAGAATCTCTAACTAAGATTCTGTCAGTTCAGAGAATCCCCAAATCCCATTCCTGGCTGGCCCCACCCACCCACCCCTCCCCTCCCGGGAGTCCCCATGTAGCCTGTTTTGGATGCAGGTAAGTGCAGGGTGCATGCAGAGGCTTGAGGACGGTGAAAAACGGACCTATTGGAAGTTCATGAAGGCCGGAAACAGGCCCATTTCCAGCTTCCAGAGAGCCTCTGGAGCCTGGGGAGGCCATTTTCACCCTCCTGGAGGTTCGAGAATAGCCTCTGAGCTGGGGAGGGCAACCCCCCCCCACTGTGGTGCAGGAGGCCAATTATGCCATGCCCACCCAGCAACTGGACAGAGAACCCCTTGCTAAAATGTTTGAAGCCCACCCCTGAGCTACACAGATCTAGACTTCAAACGACAAAGACCCTTTCAGTTACACCTTAACTGCATGGATATCTCTGTGTAATGTGTTTGGCTACAAAATAAAAGTTTATTGTTCCCAGATGTTTTGTTTCTGTCTTCCAGTCTAAGCATCAGCACTGTTTGCTTGATGGATCTCTCATCCAAGAACAGAGCAGATGTCATCCTACTCAGCATTTTGATATTAGCAAGCCATCTTGGCATTGTTATAGAGTTGAGCTTCCCATAAGCTACCAGTAGTAAGGTCTGACCTGCTGAGTTATTAACAACTATTGTTCAGTTGCAACAAGTAACTTTTTTCTGAATTTAAAAAGACAACTCATGCCTGAAATAACATCCTAGTCTAGCAATTTCAGAGAACCCGTTGTTTCCTTTTGATTTTTTTTGGCAGCACTTTTAATTAACAACCTTAGATATACCCTCTGATCCAAAGTAACTGAAAAGGGAACAAAAATAAAGTAATGAATGAGAATAAAATGGTATTCTTCCCTCTTCTTCCTGCTGGTGCCTTTGTATTTAGCAAAATGAAACATGGTGTACTTTTGATGCATTGGAAAAGTCTCTGAATCATTGTACTGTTCCTCGCAGGACAAAAACCATTCTGAGCAATGGCCTATCACTAATTGTGTTCCACAAAAAGTGTTGATTGAGACAATACAATTTTCAGATTCTGTAGGGACAAGTAAAACAGCAATTTAATATTAACTTTCAATTATTGTCACAGTTTCATTTAGGAAGGGCATAGGCATGTAAAAGTCTGGAACAGATTTAGAGAACAACAGCCAAAAGCCAAATCCTTCTGCCAGCTTTCCAAGGACTCAAAGGACAACTTCATTATTATTCAAGAATTATTCTTCTTGAATTACCTTTCAGGATGAATGCAAGGGTGGAGCTTATCAAGTGCAGAGCTTTGATTCCTAGAGAAAATCATTCAGGGAAGACTTAGGAATTGTGGAAATATGTCCATGTGATTAAGGCAAGTAGACAAACATCTGGATAAGAGGGAAATATTCCCACATTTCTTTATTTTATTTATTTATTTATGTACAGTTATGTGACTTGCAAGATCCAGTCTGGATCAGTCACTGGAACCAGAGGTTTACTCTTCTAAGCTTTTAAGTTGATGCTGGAACCCATCTTGATGGATCTTCTCTCTACTGGAATTTGTGCTTTGGGCTATTCTATGAGTCATATTCATAAGGTGCCTTCCTATTTATGTGATTTATACTTCCATGCCCATTTGCACATTCTTATCGGGAAGAAATACTAATGTTCTCAATTTGAAAAAGAGGGTCTGAAGCATTTCCCAAATCTACCAGTCCAATCTTTAAGTTCTATATTTGAGAGAGCAATGATTCCCCTTATCCCCTGATATATATAGATTTCAGACTAATTACAATCAATAAAAACAGCTGAGCACACCAAATCATTATAGCAACCCTAAGCATTATAGCAACCCTAAGCAGAAAATAATAACTGAGGAATGCACAATTTTTTTCTTTTGCACAGATAAATGAACTAAAGGAAGCAAGATCTTGGGAACAGAGGATGAGAACTCAGCAAGTAACATATAAACATATGAAAATATATGAAGAATAGTTGCAGGAATTGGGTGTGTCTGGTCCAGTGAAAAGAAGGACTAGAAGTGACATGATAGTGGTGTTCCAATATTTGAGGGGTTGCCACAAAAAAGAGGGAGTCAATTGATTTTCCAAAGCACCAGAAGGCAAGTCAACTATAGATGGACACCACTTAAGGAGAGAAGCAACCTAGAACTAAGGAGAAATTTCTCAGAGTGAGAACAATTAAGCTTGCCTTTGAAAGTTGTGGATGCTGCATCACTGGAGGCTTTTAAGAAGGGACTTGAAATCCACTTGTCTGAAATGGTATAGAGCCGGGATGGCGAACCTATGGCACTCATGCCACAGGAGGCACACGGAGCCATTTGTCAGGGCACACGAGGCGTTGCCCTGTCAGCTGGCCAGTGTGCATATGTGTGCTGGCCAACAGAGTTCAGCTTTTTTTAAAGCCATTTTTCGCCCTCCCCAAGCTCCAGAGGCTTTATAGGAGCCTGGGGAGGGTGAAAAGAGCATACCCACCCCCCACCGGAAGCCCTCCGGAGGTTTCAGGAGCTTCCTTGAAGTGATTTCCGGTTTGTTCGTAGGGTCAGTTTAAGCCCTCTGGAGGTTTCAGGGGAAGCCTCGTGAAGGGCCCTGAAGCCTCAGGAAGGCCTCTGGGGGGGGGGAAGAGGCTCTTTTGGCCCTCCCCAGGCTCCTATAAAGCCTCTGGAGCCTGGGGAGGGTGAAAAAAGCATACAAAAAATGGGGGGGTCACGCTTCTCATGTGCGCATACGCACTGGAGGGGTCATGCGTTGCATTATGGGTGAGGCATGCCCACGCACGACCCTCCCTGCACTCCTCCCTTATGGCACACAAGCCAAAAATGGTTCGCCATCACTGGTATAGAGTCTCCTGCTTGAGCAGGGGGTTGGACTAGAAGACCTCCAAGGTCCCTTCCAACTCTGTCATTCTGTTACTCTGTAGAGAGCAATAAGTACCTTAGCTTTCACTCTCTCAACCTTTTTACCCTGGAGGAACCCTTGAAATAATTTCTGCATAAAAATTGGAAAGAAAGAAAGAAAGAAAGAAAGAAAGAAAGAAAGAAAGAAAGAAAGAAAGAAAGAAAGAAAGAAAGAAAGAAAGAAAGAAAGTTGCACAATAGTAATCATTTCTAACCTACAGTAACCACAAGTTGCAATATTTGGAGAGCAACAAAATGTCAGGTGGCAGCTGAGTTATGGCAAGTTAAATTTTTTACCACCATGACCACTAGCACTGTGCAGTGCATGAAGTTCAAAAAATGATGATTATTTTTCAAAATCAGGATGTCTTGCGGAACCCAACTGAGAAAGGCTGTTTCAGGCCCAGAGGGTTTTGAAAAGTCAGCAAAATAACATTGGGCAGATCCAGAAATGTCCAGGTATGTACAGCAGAAAATCTATGAATTTGGTTGAGGAAATATTAATCAATCATGAAATCATGTTTGCACATTTTATTGCAAAGTGGCATTATTATTATTATTTTAAAATTACAAATTATAACTTTTAGGATCAGTGAGCATCTTGCAGTATTTATATTCTTAATCAATAATAACTACATTGAATTAATAAAAATAGTTGTTGCCAAGTAGAATTATAGTTAGATGTTGTGTTCCAGAAAGCTATGATTTGCACAATTGTTGCCCTTTATGAATGAAAAAAATTCAGAACATAGAGCCAGTTTGGTATAATAGTTAAGATACTAACCTAGAACCAAGAAATACTGAATTTTAGTCCTGTTTTAGATACGAAGCAGCTAGATGAGATTGTGCCAATCCTTCTCTGTCAGCCATACAAAGAAGGCAAGGACAAATCACTTTTGAAATCTTGCGAAGAAAGCTGCAGGGACCTATCCAGCAGTCCTCAGGAGTCAATACTGACTCAAAGACACACACAAACACACACAAACACACACACACACACACACACACATGCATACACTCAGACACACACATATACACGCACACACACATGCATATACACAAACACACATACACACCCACTAGAACTGGGAATCCTGAACCTTCAAGTGAAAATAAGAAGAGAATATAGCAAGCAGTTTTGCCATTTCCTCCTCCTCTACAGAGGTTCTATTGTAAAATTGAATTAGTTTGCACAGAAGCTGTGCAACATGTTACTATAATATTAAGGACTGCTGGGAATGTTTCTGCATAAATGCAGCTCTATTTATCTTGTGTGCTATACTTCACATTTGGTTCCATATATACCGGTTAGCCTCTCTTTTATCCTGCTCAATGCTAGAATCTGGTTATTAGGCATGCATTAAATGAAAAAGCAGTCTAAGATTAGGATATTGTTTTACTTTCCTTTTTGTTTTTGTTTTAAAAATGTTTGAGTGCATATATCTGCCATACACATACCAAAACTGAGAAAAGATCAGGTGGAGTTGTGGATTGCTGGAAAGATCATTGGCTTCTTTCTTAATCTAATCTGGAGAGAATGGATCTCAAGATAAGAATTTTAGATAGCTGCCCTCCTCATATCCTTATTAGAAAAGTGCCTGAGTGCTTTATTCATCTTGACACATATGGGTTCAAACAGTCAGTGGAACAGGGAGGAAGCAATAAGCAATAAGCAGGTGTTCTAATTTCATAATCTTCATTGTGAATGAACAAGAATGCTTTGGACTGTTTGGGACTCTGATGGATCTAAGTTAATTGACTTTCATCCATCCAGTTACTTATCAGTGTGTGCTTACAGTTTATTCTACTCAATGTCTTATTAGGAACATGTCACATTTTTCAAGATAAACTTAGAAGATGAATACGTTAAAGGGTAAAAAGATAACATGGGCAATTTGGGGTATAACATAATGCTAAATAAATGGAAGAATGTATGAATGAATGGGCTAAAATGTACATTAAATTATAGTTTGAAAGAAAACTTTTATAAAATGGTGTATCATTGGTACTTGACTGCAGCTATACTAGCAAAAATGTATGAAGTGATTTCTAGTAAGTGCTGGAAATGTAGTCAAACTCAAGGCTCCTTTTATCATATATTGTTGTCTTGCAAATATGGGAAAACATAATAATGACAATGCAAAAAAATATAAGATACAAATATTAATGAAACTTGAAGTGTTTCCTTTAGGTATGATGGACAAGCCAATTTGAAAAAAAATGGGGTGCTATTACTTCACATAATGACAGCTGCAAGGATTGTACTTGCCAAACACTGGAAAGAAAAAGGGATGCCAACTGTTGAAAAATGGATTTTAAGGCCTCCTTAGTGGTGCAAACCACCCGTCCTGCCATGCTGTTTGCTGCAGGCTTGAATGGGGCTACCCGAGCATGTCGGATTCCCAGTTCTGCCAAGAACCCCACAAAAGCAGCAACGGTGAGCTGCGGCCCGTTATGCAGCACATCGGTTATCCCATGTGTAGCAAACAACTTTCGGAGGATCCCTATGACTGCTGAAGCTGTTTGGATGCCATGATTACCACCTCCACCCATTTTGAAAAAGCGTTGTCCACAATTAGGAAGGTTTGGCCTTTATATGGCCCAGCAAAATCTAAATAGATTCATGACCATGATATTTTAGTTTGATTCCAATTTTGCACTGGTGCCCTAGGGTCTGCTGGTCTGGACAGTTGGCATGGAGTGCATCTGGACACCCAACTAGCAATGTCCTAGTCCATATTTGGCCACCAGTTATAGCTATGGCCCAAGACCTTCATCCTGCCTGTGCCTGGATGACCGTCATGTAACAAGACTAGAATTGAACCCCTCAAAGTAGATGGAATCACTACCCAGCTTTCCCATAGGAGACAACCTTTCTGGGTAGACAGCTCATTCTGCTGGACAGCATATGGCTTGTATGTATTGTCCAAACTCTCCATTTGTACCCCCTTTGTAGCCATTCTAAAACCCTGACAAGCATCTTGTCCTTCAAGGTGTGTTTGGTGATGTCCGCTGCTGTGAGTGGGAGTGGGAGGTCATTATTAGCAAAATAGAGGAAGCTGGGGCAGGATCTTCTACTGCTATTGGCAACGAGCAGTGGCTGAGAGCATTGGCTTGGCATAAATGTTTTCCTGGTCTGTGATGCAGTGTGTAGTTATAGACTGCCAAGAATACAGTCCAACAGGTGAGGTAGGGTGACAGAATCTGAGGGGTTTGCTTATCCCCAGCAATACATTCTAGCAATGTTGTGTGGTCTGTAATCAGATGAAAATGGTGGCCATAGAAATACTCATGGAACCTCTTAATTCCGGAAACTATAGTCAAAGCCTCATTGTCCAGTTGCCTATAGTCTCTTTCTGGAGGGGAGAGAGTCCTTGAAAAGAATGTGATGGGTTCCTCAAGTCCTTAAGGGTAGTTGATGACTGAAGACTGCTCCCACTCCATAAGGATCACATGCTATCAGTAAGAGAAGTTTCTCATTGAATTGCAGAAACATGCTGTTGGAGGTTAACAATGATTTGACAGCTTTAAATACCACAGTTTCTGTCTGTCCCCATGCCCACTTAGCTGATCGATCCAGGAGGCAGTGTAGGGGGTCCGCTAGTGATGCATTATGTGGCAGAAACATATTTTAAAAGTCAAGCAGCTCCAAAAATGCCTGGAGTTCCCCCTTGTTCTGTGGGGCTAGGGCTTCCCAAGTAGTCTGAATCTTGGATGGTGTAGGATGTAAGCCAGCAGCATCAATTACATGGCCCAGGAATTCCACACTAGGGACAAGTAGGCTTAAGTTTTAATCCAATACTCTGGAAACAGCAAAGGACTGTGCACAGTTGAGCCAGTAGGTCGGCATGGGAGGTGACAGATACCAGGACATCATCATATCCCCTGAAATAAGTGTTCCATTAAATTCTGGAACAGGCCAGGAGCCACCCTTACTCCAAATTGGAGCCACCGGCATTTAAAACCCCTTGGATGTGTCACTATGGTTTGGGCTTCAGCAGTAGCCTCAATGGCAGGCAACTGCTGATAATCCTGAGCTAGGTCAAGCTTCGCAAAAATTGACTCCTGGCCTAAGGAGTGCAGGAGGTGCTGCACAACAGGGATGGGGTATGCTCTCTACTGCAATTCATGGTTCAGAGTGCATTTATAATCAGCACATAAGTGCACAGAACCATCTGCCTTTAAAGGGATCTCCAAAGATGTCTTCCAAAGCACATGATCAACAGGCTCTAATATTCCTTGGGCTATCAACTTATTGAGCTCTGCGTCTACCTTGGGTTTTAATGAAAATGGAAGTCGCCGTGGCTTGAGGTGCCTCAGGGTGACTTGGAGGTCCACATTAAATGATATTGGGGTGCCGGTATAGCATCCCAGCTCCTCACTAAATATGGTTTTAAATTCTTGGGCCAATGTTTCCAATTTCCCTTTTAAGCTGCATTAAACATGGCCAATGCCAGCCACTCTCAGTCCAAGAGCCTCAAACCATTCCAAACCCAGTAGACTGGGTTGGTTTCCCTGCACTATGACCACTGGCAGTTTCTTACGGAATTGCTTAAACAATACTTTGCAGAGGAAACTTCCCAATACCGGAATAGAACTGTCCTGAAAATCCCGAAGCCTTAAAAAACAGGGATCAAGCCTTGCTTTACAGAGCCTAGACAAAATCCTTTTAGCTGTGCTCCATGAAATAATGGATACAGTGGAGCCTGTGTCCACCTCCATTGGGCAAGCTTTTCCTTCTAAGGAAACAGTAACAAATATCTTCCCCTTTGTCTTATGGACAATCTGCTCACTACCATTCTCGTGGACAGAATAACAATTATCCTTCCTACAAGGTTGAAATCTATTCTGCCTCCTCGGATACACTTGAGGCAGGTAGGGCTGCCCTACAAGCTCTATCAATATGCCCACACTTGCCACATCTGAGACAGGCTGCAGTTTTAAAGCAGCAGTCAGCTGTCCCATGGTTACCCGCACATCCTGGGCACTTAGGTTGTAAACTCTGGATCTTACCCTGCTGACCTCTGGCCTGCCCAGTCCACCACATGATGGACATCATCATCCTCAGCAGTCACATTGTCAGGCTGACATCTTCATGGTGGATGTCTCTTTGCTTTCCTGCAGTTTGCGGATTTGACTTTCTTTGAATTTCTTCTATCAACTTGTTTGACATCTCTATTGTGCAGGCTTCATCAAGTGCAGACTGCAAAGTTAATTCAGGCTTGGCCAGTAGGCAGTGCTGTAGGTGGAGGTCTCGAACACCAGTGACCATTTGGTATAGAAGGACATCATCAAAATCCCAGAACTCACTGGAAAAGGAGGCTGCCCTTAGGGCGGCTGTATAATCGTTAATTAATTCCCCCTCACACTGGTTTCTTCTGTGGCATGCACGTTGCTGGGCTATATGAGATGGTGCTGGGGCATAATGGTTTTTTTAGTTTAGCCATCAGCACCTCCCATGGGACATTATGGATAGATTGAGGCACCACTACTGTACAGGTAATATTAGACATTTTCCTTCCACATAAATTTAGGAAGCAAGCTCTTTTCCTACTCTCGGACATCCCAGTATAGTCATTTGCTTCCAAGAAACACTCCAACCTTGTTATGTAAGAGTCCCAAGTTTCTGAGGCAGCATTAACCTCTGCAAGTGTGTTCACTGATGCCATTCCAGCCCTCTCCATCTTCTATTGTCTTGTGTGAGGGAAAATTTACCTCCCCTGGCTCTTCGCTCGACCTCTCGTTGAGTATTGCCCTCAGTGAGGGTTATTCAGATCTTAATGACTTGGCTCTTAGTTAGTGACCTGTGCCAGCTCTTGCCTGAGTCTTGTCCTCAGATCCCACCTTTGTTGCCTATGTTCTATCTGGGAGAACGACGGGTGGACAGAACTGAGGTGAACTAGATCTTCAACGCTAACAGGCTTTATTGTTAACAAGTTGCCAAACGCAGAAATTCACAATGTGTGTGTATGCTAACAGCAACAGCTGAGAGACTGTTTGACAGCTCTTTATATACTGAGCTGTCAAACAGGTGACCAATCAGAATGCAGCACAGCACCCCCAACGATGCAGACCAGAGGGAGAACTGCTTATACACAGCAGACTGAATTAGCAGAGATGGCAAAATTAACTGCTTTGATGAGAAATAATGGATTAGACAGCTTTATCAAAGACTGGAAGCTGTTTGTGGACTTCATATGTGCTAAATATAACAACAGATAGTTAACAGAGGGATTTGAAGATTAGTGTAATGATTAGTTCAACCTGTTGACAACTTTTTCATGTATCTATCTATCTCTCTATCTCACCTAGAAAACAACATACAGGTAATTAAAAATGCAAATAAAAGCTGGTAAAAGATGGCAAATGACAATAATCATATTTATTGTCCTGGTCTTTGAGTGTACATAAAAGAGGCAAATAAAAGAAATAGTTTATTGCTATTGCAGTAGAAATAAATATGTATTCCAACCTATCTCCAAGATGTCACATTGCAATAATAATATTACTGACATATCTAGTGATTTCCACATCTGTACAACACAGCTTTTCCCAGCTGAATCTGATGCAAACTTGCCTCTATTCATCATGTCAGATGAGCATCTGACAGTATTTCCACTCTACAGTACAAGAGCAATGGGGCCAGTTTATTGGAGTATGTTTCTTTTATTGATAACTCAGTTCTAGAGGCTATGTATGTTTGTGTTCTTATTTTGAACAAAGACATCTCAGCCCTAAATATAACTATGTCGTGTTTAATGAAACAACACAAAGCACAAGAGCCCAGTTTTGTCTTTACTCAACAGTGGATGGGAAATCATTGTAATGTGCTTGGAACTTCTGCCTTTTTTGTTGAAACTGGTGAAAATAAATCTAACATAGGATTTTAATTTCTATCAAAGGCCTGTACATAATTGTGTTTTGTTACTTGAACAAGAAACAGGAGTGATTTCTTCAATCTATGTTCTACATGTTGGAGATCATCTTGAAAACATTATAAATGTTGGAAACTATTAATATTAACATTGTTACATTCAATAATCAAATCTGATGTCTATAAAATGATTCCTAGGGTTTTCCTTCTTGTAGACATCTTTCTTAAGGCATTTTATCTCATTTTTTAAATCCTCCCACACAAGTGTGACAAAAATACAGGTGGACGCATATTTCAATTTAAACTCACCTTCTACAATATAAAATGCCTTAGATGTCCTTCCATAAAGAGAAAAACACTTGCTACCTAGAGTTTGTTGTCTTAAAATAGGAAATGGGTTTTTCAGCAGAGAACCTTTCTTATCTTGTACATGAGTTGATCAAGCATATATAAGTAGAAATTCAAACCTGCAAGAAATGTTGTAATTTAATTAACAAGTGCTCTAAATTTGTAGTGGAACAAAAATAAGTGATTTAATATTGGTACACACACTGACACATACTGGAGTTTTTCCATTATTATCATCTTTCTGAAGGTTTTACCAATATATTATATAGATTTTTTGAGCACTTTTTTAGGTTGGTTATGAATCAACTAAGTTACAGCTGGGTTTTTTAAATCAAGCTGTATTTTCCAATTAGATCAAAATATTACATCAGCTAATGTAATTCTGGTGCATGCATCTCAGTTTTTAGCTAAATGGGTCAGTCATTGTAATATAGACACTACTCCTACTAGTAGTATATTTGTTAATTCTTTTTCTGGTTTATGATTCACAGTTTATTGATTCCTGTATTTAACTAACAAATATTTATTACTACTACTACTACTACTACTACTACTACTACTACTACTACTACTACTACTACTACTAAATACAGGAGCCAATACAGTGTGAATCATAAACCAGAACAAGAATTAACAAATATTTGGGTTCAATCTAAGAATTACTTAACAAAATAAATAAGAACTGAAGTATTAAAGCTTTGTGTTAATATAAGCCTAAACTTCATACATATATAGTACAGGTCTGTATGTGAAATTAGGATCCATAAATTGTTTCCAAATTCACTTTAATTCTATATCTGTCTTGTTAGACTTGTTACTTTTACAGGGTTGCATATTCCCAAATATTTCCTTAATTTCCTTAATTTGTCATTAAAGGAAAGTATATGTGATTTCCAATGTAAAGCATAAAGTGTCTAGATATACTAATCATAAAATATCTTCTACCATTTTTTTGTGTCTGATATTTATGGTAAAATTTATATTTGTCTTTCATCTTTATTCCTATCATTATAGGCATTATCAAGTGTTTAATTCTGTATCTGTTTAAATCATAGAGGTTTTAAAATGTTCATTTTAAAATGTTCATTTTCTCAGCATGTGTCATTAACAACCTGTAAATAAATCAACAGATATTATGACATTTTTATTAGAATTTTTTTGAATAAAGTCAAGTTACTAAGTAACCTGCTCTATTTTTTGTCATTACCATTGAACAATGCTGCTTATTTTAAGAATTTGGAGTTACTGAAATTAATAAGGGGATTCTGGTCACTTTGGATGAAAAAAACACACAAAATATGTTATCTTTGTTTTGTTAACAATTAGATCTTGCAGTCTCTATGTATAATTATATCAATAATAGGTGTGAGGTTTTTTTTTATATAATTTCACCTCTTTTAAATAAATATTCAATATTAAAGCAAGGGACAATTAATTTGGAGAAATTATTTTTATTATTTGATAATAATCAAATGATCTCTTACAGATGATGCATTTCAGTTTCTAGAGATCATATGCAGGTGAACTAATCCAGTCAATAATTCAAATTATTGATAATAATAATGAATATGATTATTTATAACACAGTTTGGAATTTGCTAGTGTCAATTCACTGCATTCTCCCAGATATTTTAACACCTTAAACTTAATCATCATCATTTATTTGATTACATAAGATTATTTATCTCTGCCACTTGTTTAAGATTTTGTCTTTTTTTTTATTGGAATCATTTCAAACAGGAAGTTAAACTTTGGCAAAATATTTACTTTAACTGCTGCTTTCCTCCTACCTTTCTTTATTGCTTTATTTTATATTATTTATTTATAAGGCATCCATCAAATGACCCTGGGTGGCACATGAAAATTAAAAATACAATGCACAACATTTACCAATAGTTCTTGTGCTCATAGATAAATAGTAATTCTACTCATAAAAGTAAAAAGCTCATCAATATCCCCAGTGCTCCTCTGACCTCCTGACCAGAGGTGGTATTCAGCAGGTTCTGATCAGTTCTGGAGAACCAGTAGTGGAAATTTTGAGTAGTGTGGAGAATTGGCAAATACCATCTCTGACTGGCCCCACCCCCATCTATTCTTTGCCTCCCCAGTCCCAGCTGATCGGGAGGGAATGGGGATTTTGCGGTATCCTTCCCCTGCCATGCCCACTAAACCATACCACGCTGATCAAGCCACGCCCTCAGAACCGGTAATAAAATAATTGAATCCCACCACTTCTCCTGACTCAATTGCTGGAGAGATCATCTTCAGTGTTTTAGAAACACTAACAAGATTACAGCTGTCTGAATCTCTCTGGATGTTGTTCCATAGGGCAGGTGTTGCACATCTCTGGGGTCCAATAAGATTATGATGTTAAATATAAAGGATTCAAAGCAAGCTAGATCTGTTGGGCTGAACCGAGACAAAGGGAGAGAAAGGATCCTGCTAATAAGCTGGCTCTGTATATTATACCTCTCTCTCCCATTGTCTTGGCTCAGCCCAACAGATCTAGCTTGCTTTGAATCCTTTATATATCATATCATATTGGTTAACTAACATCTTATATTGCACCAAGTAGCTTAATGGGAATAATGTAGCTTGCAAAGCACACTACAAGTGTAGTTGTAATGGGAAATGAGGGAAAAAAAATGTCTAGGCTGCTGTGTTCTGGACAAAATGTATTTTCTTAGTATTCTTTAACATCAGCCCCTGTACAAGATATTACAGTGCTCCTAATGTCAGGTAGCTAAGGCATGAATCACTGTGATCCCAGTAATGGATGCAAATGGCACACAAAATAACCCTGTGCAAACATTCTGATCATCATTGTCACTTATGTTTAAACATGAGACAAGAGTCCAGTCGGACCCACAAATTGGACTCCAATTCTGTAGACAAATTAACTCCATGGAGATTTAGACATAAAATTTTCCAGAGCTAGGTGATCTTAAAACTCATAGCTGCTCAGTCTTGTTAATATTGAACTGAGAATGTTTCTGCACATCTAGATCTTCACAGCACTGGGAGAGGGTCTTAATGACATTGCTTTGTCAGCCCAAGGTGGAATGTCACCAGCAGAGTGATGATACTATACTCTGTGCCACCAAACCCCCTATAGTGGCTTCATGTAGATGTTAAATAGGAGCAAATAGAGGTTGGCATCCTAAGGCACATCATAAGCAGGAGTTTTAGGTTGACCTCTCATCCCTATCAATATAAGCTGAAACTGGCTCTGGAGAAAAAAGAACCAGGTTAACATGGTGCCTCCAACTCCTAATCTATGGCATTGGCCCAGGACACCATGATCAATGGTACTGAAAGCTGTTGAAAGATCAGAAGGTCTGCCATTTTTAGCTGCTTTGTTTCACTTCATTGGCATCCTGCCATAAATCAAAAGGGGGAGAGGGAAGGAATTTGGGGAGGTTTGAGCTGGAGAAAAGAAGGCAAATGACAGAGAGAGAGAGACAAGGTGACAGGAACAAGAGGTGTCAAACTGGCACCTGGTCTGGGAATGGAATGTGAAACTATTTTGAGAAGTGCCCAGCTTCAAAGCGGTTTCCAAAGCATCAAATCAGGATGCTATTGGACATTGTTGAACTGGTCAAGGAGGAGGCCAGGGAAAGGGGTGGAAATTATAATCTTTTGTGCAGGAATATTCAAATCTAGTCTTACTTTCTCTACAACCACTTGTCTTTAGTAAAAGAACCAATCACTTCAACCAAATGGAGTTGAAGGTCTTTCTTTCCTAAGGATCTAAGTGAGGCAGGCCTGAAAAATCCACCACTCCATCCTGAGTCCCTGATGGGGCATTGACAAGCATGACTAATGCTGTCTCTCTACTATCATCAAATCCAAACCAAATCTGAACATAACAACTGAAAGAACTAGATAACCAGCTTCTGTTGGAGTTGTGAGCCAACCACCTTTTCAACTATCTTCCCTAAAAAAAATGTTGGAAATTGTAAAAAACTATGTCCAAGTATCTTGGGTCCTTTAATAGGCAAATGCTTAAAGAATGTTTGTGAAAGCCTAAAATTATATGCAATTTAATACTGTTCTTCTTAGATCACTGATTTATAAAGTGGGTTTTGCTTAATCTTTGGGATTTTGAGATGAAACATTTTAAAATCTACTATCTCATTATACACGTTGTTACACATTTTAATCACTCTGTGGAGCAAATTAAAAGCTTTTGGCAATAGCATTAGATGTACGATCATTATTTTCTCCTTCTCCCTGGATGGTAATCTCTGCAAAATTCTTTCATCTTTCTTGACATCTCACCCATAAGTAAAACATGTTTAGATAAGAGCCCGTTTTAGTCACTACATAATATCAGTATTTAAGCATCAGCATTGCAGCTTTGGCTTTTATATTCAAAAGCTATAAAACAATGAAATATTTCTGCATTTTTTAATGCATGCTGAAACAATACCAATAGAATGTGGTTTAACTGTTAAGTCCTGGAAACTGATTAATTCAGTTTGGATACTTTTAAAATCTCTCTCATTCTGATTGTTTTATCATTATTCTTGCTCCAGTCCCACCTGGATTATTAGATAACAAAGTAATTTATTGTGGCTTCATAATCTTAGAATTTAAACTAGCACACATTCATTTATTGAAATAATACACAATGTCCAAGCTCTCTTTAAGAAGACGGTGGATACCTTCAACCATATTTTTCCATTTTCTCCAAAGAATCAATTTCATTAAAATTATAACTTCATCTATCAAAAATTACGCTTATTTTCCCTCATTTTCCCCAAAATGCAATTTTTTAAAGATTTATCATGTATATAAATCTGAATTTTCTTTTTCAGCATAGTATTGACAGTGATCTATATTATAATAACTTTTCATAAAAAGTCAAATTCACATCAAAACATGTTAGCCTCTAGGAGACTGTGGACCGCAGTATTAAATATTTGCAGAATATTTTCTGTTAAAGTGAAACATCATTTCTCTCATCAGAAACTCTGTTCTGATTTCCAGCAGATGCCTAGAGAATAATTGGCAGGCCGGAAGGACCAGTGCAAACAATGGCTTCCAGGCCTGACAGGAACCCTGACAATAATGTTCATAGTATATAAAATATACTATGTTATTCCTTAAAGTTATGTGGCTCAAAAAGCTGAAGTGATTTTTTGGGGGGTTTGTCCTCAGGTAATAAAGGATATACTTGAATAGCATATTTGATTAATTAATGTGTTAAATCTGTTATAAAATGGTATAATGCTTGACAGTGATAATTTAGTATATTATGATAGTTTGGTCTAATGGCTAAAGCACTAGGATAGAAAGCCAGAGACTGTGGGTTCATGTTTTGCCTTAGCCATGAAAGCCAGCCGCGTGTCCAACCCACCTCCGAGGGTTGTGGTGATGAAAATGGTAGGAGGAAGGTGTGCTTGATATGTTTGCCACCTTGGGTTATTTGTAAGAATAATAAAGATGGTAAATAAATAAATCAACACTTTCCATTCTCTAGATGATTTATAGTCTATTGAAATTAAAACAGTTCAGGATGAAAATCAAATACATAGACAACAAATGAATAGCAAAATTAAAGGAAAGAAAAAACACCAATTCCTGAAGTCCATATTGATATGAAAAACAATCCTTTCCTTTCCTTCCCTTCTTTTCCCCTTTGTGTCTTGTTTCTGAATTATGTCTGAAAATAAACTTTTCTTTTTCTAGATTCTTTTAGAACTTTAAAAGTTGCCTCCAGTGTATATAACAATTAAAGATCTTTCTAGAAGAGATGTGAAGATAAGATATTCTTTAAACATGTATTGCTTTTTTGTGCATTTTACAAAGCAAATACTAATTGTAGAAGATGAAAAAGTTGTTAACAATATTTATTTTGATATTCAGCTTTTTTAAAAGTTGTCTTAACATAGTTTGAAAATGTAATTTTGGTTTCACAGATAGCTTTAGCATAGAAGATAAAGATTGTACTAGGAACAGAAAAGTAAGTCAGTTTCCCAATCTTTCCACTTTGGGTAATATTTCAATATGCCTTGCAGTTATTAATAAAGAGTAAAGAGCATATATTAGTGCTAAAGCAATCTATTTCCTTCCTACATTAAGAACCAGAATTATTTTTAAGGTCATGTTCATAAAGAGAAAGAAGGAGATTGAGTTTTTAATCAGGAAGAATAATAAAAATAATAACATAATAGATGTCTACTTAATTTTAGTCTAATAAATAAATGTTGAGATGAAATATCTTTCCCAATATCAGAATACTATTTGCTGAAGGTCTTTGTTGAAAGCTCCTTCAACTTTAGCAACCAAAACTGAAAACATTTTCTGGAAGAATGAACAGCTTCTTCTGTTAACCAACTTGCATTTGTTCAGAATATACCAATTTGTTTTAACTTAGCCTAAACATTAAAGTCCAGGATGAGAGATGCTGAGTTCTTAAAAAGATGTAGTCAAGTGTGACTGAACAGCTGTATGTGAAAGTGACCTTCTCTCACCATTACAAAAAAATGCCTGCAGTTTTAAGAGCACAACTTATTTGAATACTATAAACTGGTTTAGAGCTATAGATGCCCGTTGGTGTATTTGGATTGCCATGGAACAGTATGCTTTTGCTGCTGTGGAGAAAAATCTTCAATTTCTACTCACTTTGAGCAATCTGAGGAGTTACCCCCTGCCAGAACATTTTGATAATTCTTTTGAAGTTTTCCATATGGGGTGGGTAGAATACAGTTATTTCCGTCCAAGACCAGATCATAAAAGTTAAAACAAGCAAATACAGTGTCAGTGTTCCAATAGCCCCATAGGAAGCAAAACTCCCAAGCAGGCAGATTCCTCAAAGAATAGTTTTATTGGAGGTATCATATTGGCACAAGTGATAAACACCAACTCTGAAAGTTCCCGTGGATCAGGTTTCACCTGATTAAAAAGTGAAAGTTCCTCCTTTTCCCAACAGTCACATTGTCCAATCAAGGTGCTGGCCAGTTGACTGGTTACTTCACTCATCCTTTCTCAAGCCACTAATTCTAGTTTAGGACTGCATTTTCCCAGAAATTATTATACCAAATTGTCCCTATGATTGGGAAAATCAAATTCAGCTGAATCCAGAAATTAGAGAGTAATTGTTCATCTATCTTGAAGCACCAGTGTAATAGCAGAATCTCTGTAGAAGCTGCACATAAT
Organism: Thamnophis sirtalis; assembly: GCF_051295495.1. Taxonomy (NCBI): domain Eukaryota; kingdom Metazoa; phylum Chordata; class Lepidosauria; order Squamata; family Natricidae; genus Thamnophis; species Thamnophis sirtalis. The sequence continues at coordinate 57,964,251 of NW_028261389.1, read as the reverse complement.
AAAATTATATTAAATTGCTAATAATAAATATACATAAATATACATAATAAAATATAATTATATTATTGTGAGGGATATATTCTATCACCCTCAGTTGTTAATTGAACATTATTATTGGTTTTAGTTGTCATAATGAAAATATGTTTTTTTATTTAATATAGTAGCTTCATAGTTTAATTTTTACTGAAGACGCTAGAGTACAGAGATGCTGTGAGAAATAACAAGATCATGTCTCCAGGGCTGTGTCAAGTTAATGGTTTTAAATATTTGTTAGTCCAATTTTAGTTCCTAGAAATAGATCATGATCTGTAATTAAAAGAGGAAAGTAATAAATAAAATAGAACTAAAGAGAAATAACTTTTCTGGATTTATAAGTTGAAATCAATGTCTAAGTTAAAATAGAGGAAGAAATTGATTTATATGGTTATTTGGAAAATGAATGAAAAGAATAATATGTCTCGAAAGCAGAAGGCATGGCCCCAGGCAACAGAGTTTATAGGAAATTTACTCTCTGACTAAGTTGTATCAATATGGATTTTTCCTTGGTATTTTTAAAATATGAGATAAAAAATTGAATTTAATACTTATTAACATTTTACTGACCTTTATTAAGCTAAGCTCATGGGGTAATTTGTTATCAAAGTTAAATATTAAGCTAGAACTTTGATTAAATGAGTGTAGCACAATATAATTTCAAGAGACAGGAGAGAAGAACAAAATAACACAGAGCCGCATCTGCAATATATAGTAATGAGGCCAAAATGGAAATTCTCAATGACCTTATGCAAATGTCACCGTTACATACTTACATCTCAACCTCTGATCAAAGTACATAACTTGTGGCAGTTGTATGTTGAAACTGATTCTTAAATAAATGACCTCTTGTGATGGAATTCATTACTATATGTGCCAGAGGTGGGTTCCTACCAGTTTGCACCTATTCGGTAGAACCAGTTCGTCAAATCTACCGAACCGGTTAGAAGAGGTTCCACCAGTGGACCCAGAAAGCAGGCCACACCTACAGAAGAGGTTCCAAACTTTTTTGAAACTCACCACTGATATGTGAGTGAATGATATGTGAGTGAATAATCTTTTATACTTAGATTATTACATTCTCTGAATAACCAAGTGAAACAAAAGCTTATTGCTGCTTTCCTTACACCTGGTTCACGGAGGAGAAACCCTCCAAGTGTTTCTAATATAGCTTTGACAACACTACAGTTTCAAATGGAAGACTTGATGGTTGCATCTCAGTGAAAAAAACTTAGAGCTTATTTGGGATAAATACAAGCTTCATTGAATATACTAATATTTTTCTCTTATCAGGTAAATATCCAGTATAAACATTATTTTCTAGTACAAAAGTAAACAGAAGAGCAAAAGAAATTGGTACCTCTGAGAATATCTTTATAGATTTGATTCCATTTTTCTGACAAATAACCCATTTTTGTTACATTGCGATTACTAATAATAATCATTAAACAGTAAGAACAGTCAAACTAGATTCTTTATGCTAAAACATCAAGGAAATAAGAGTTTATTATAGGAACAATCACATGACATGTGGGGAAATTGTGTCATGTACCAAGTTTTGCACTATTTGCAGATTAAAACTCAATTTTCAATTAACTTTTTAGTTTCTACTTAGCAGAAAGTTAGTAGCTTTTACCACCCAATGAAAATACTTTATTATAGTCTTGAAATAGTTGGACAGAGTTAAACAATGTATATGATTGATGACATAAATTTTATGCCCTTTGCTAGATTTGTGTGGGAGGATTTACACAGAAATAAAAGGTTTGTGTGTAAAATATAACATTATTGAATAAAAAACAACATTTATATGTTAGGAGCAGGACAAGCTGAGTACATTTCAATGTCTGTGGTGATGTGCATGTTCTCTAAGCTCAGAAGGAGGCACTTTTTTATGGCAAATCTATAATTTTGTGAACATTTGATGAACACATTCGCCAAACAATAAAGACATTGGCTTATAGGCACATCAGCAACAGGACAAAGAGTGTCCAAATGATGGTGCAATTGTAAATCAAAGTCTTGCCCCTTTGTATCTATATATGCATGCATATATGCATTATGTTGATGTGTATTCACTGGGTGGGATTTTTGTCTACAGTTGTGTTTCCAGTTTTGGTTTCATTTCATCCCATTGCCCATTTACCAAAGGCTGATTTAGTGAGCCAGCAAGTCACAAAATACCCATTCCTTAAAAAGGAAAAATATAATTGTTCTTAAATATCTAAAAATGATTAGAGTGAATACTACAGCCTACTATACAAACTATTGAGCAGTACTTGGCTGTTGTCAGGAAAATAAACTCAAATTGATCCAATATAGGCTTCCACATAGCCTGTGCTTTGCTTGCATACTGTTCCATTCAGACAACCTTTCAATGTGTGGAATACAGATGTCTTGGTTATTGCTTGATTGACTGACTGATTGATTAACTGTAACTTCTGTTGCTGCTTCAGAAAAACTAGCTCTAAGCAACTGAAAAGTCAGATACAGAAAAGCAGCAACAAAATAACACAATCGTACAAAGAAAGAACATTATAAATACTATTCAGGGGCTGCATCATTAACTCTTGAATCCTAAACCATTGCTAATAATGTACAGGGTAAACATTCAAAACACACCAAGTGTGTCAGTCAGTCCCAGATTTTAGGCACCAAAAATATTCCTTTCTAATTTATGGGAATCCATGGGACTCTCCTCATGCATTTTTGCTTTAGATCCAATATGTAAGAAACATGTCTTGATTCAAACAATACCAAATACTGCATAACTTTTGAGACATTCTTGGAATTTGCAAAATTTCTAAATGAGGCTGTGCTATCAGGATCATCTACTATTAATGGAGGGGGAAAGCTGATGTTCTCAGGCAGTTGTTTGAAAATGATGTTGCAAGTTTCATAATAAAACATCTGCAGAAAAAAAACAACAGTCAAGCTCACAGAGCACCAAGGACCCCAGAGTTTCTTGAAAATATGGAATAGTGAGGAGGGCTCCAAGAGAGGGGAGAAATAGAGATAAAAATAGAAAATTCTTTCCACCAATGGAATATTCCCCTAAATCTTATCTCTTGTTATAAATTTATTTTATTATTATAAAAAGATTATAATCTTCCAGGAAAATTTGCTTAGGATCCAAAACAGAAGTGGGTTGCTATCAGCTTGTACCGGTTCAGGTGAACTGGTAGTGGTATTTTGGCCTTGGTTGCAGAACTGACAGCTACCCAGGCTGGCCACACCCCCAAACCAGTTCCCCGGTCACTGTTACCGTTGCCGGCATGTTTTTTAGTAATTTTTTCAAAATGCATGAAGTGAACCGATAGCAACACCGGCAGCAACCCATCCCTGATCTAAATCAAGTCAAATGAAAGAGTGGAATCCTGTCTATACTTTGTAGGGACTTGGATTTCATAGTGTTTTGTTTGTTGATTTGTGTATTTTAGCTTTCTGTACAAGACAAAAGAAAAACGTGTTTTCCAATGGGTCATGGAAAGCCTTCATATAATAAATTGATCTTTGGGAAACTGAGACTCAACATTGTTGTCAGCTATTAAAACTTTTGAGTACCCATAGGAACCTGACTAACTTTTAGTTTTTTGTCTACCTTATGAGATGGAGGCTGAAAATCATTTATGAATTTTTTGAAGGAAAGGAAAATACCTGAATAAATTATTCATCTCTAGTTTGATCATTTTACTTTTACTATGACTATCTGACAGTTAAAGGCTTGTTTGTGGAATATTTCCCCTCCCTCTCTTGTTAGAGAATATTCAACCTATTATTTTGTTGTCATTACCATTCTTTTAAAACTAATTATAGCTAAACTTCCTAACAATCTTCTCTTATAATCTTTATTTCTTAGAATAGTTTTTAAAAATGACTCAGTGATTTTAATTCCTAGTGGGATGGAGTTTAATCCACAAGTAATATGCTTAGATAAAGAAGAGGGAGGAAGATACAAAGGGGTTGTTGAATGAAACTAAGCATTTTGCTTAGTCCTAAAAATAGTGAATCTCCCAAGATAGATTGTTTCACAATCCATTTCAAATTGCCTACTTTTTCTACAACTTGTACTTTAGCAAATAATTACTCCTTCCTTAAATGCATCTGTGACAAATTTCAGTTTCAGTATAGTTCAAGAGCACCTTCTAAAGCACAAATAAACTAATTCAATACTACTTTTAGTATTCTATTACCTAAATAGAAAGAATTCCTCAAATGCACAAAGCATTTACCGATATAATTAATGTTATCAGATATGGGGATGAATAAATTGTGATCACTAGATACAGCTGTGAGATCCCAAATACTTATAGCCCAGACTAAAGCCCAATACAACCTTTGTTATCTAATGCTTAAATTGGTGGAAATTATTCTGTCTATTTATCATCCAGTCATACTTGTCATGTGCAAAAAGCCAGATCCACACAGAAAGTTCAATTTAATTACTTTATTTCTAAAATCCTATGCACAGGAATCTTTTCAACTAATGTTTAGAGCTATATTGTGTTGAAAAAGGGAAGCAAAATTGTGCATGCACTGAACCAGCAGTAATGCCGGCAGAAACCCATCCCTGTTGCAAACATATATCCCTGAATAGAGAATTGAAATTCATGGACAGATTATATCGTTCTAATTCCTTTGGGGTGGAATTTGGCCTACAAGAAGTACCTAGATAAGGAGATATTGTAGGCTGTTGTAAATGGAACAAAACATCTTGTTGGTCACTGTCATTAAATGCATTTCACAGGAAAGGTTGTTTGTTACCCGATCCTTATAATCTTATTCTTCCTAAACTATATGTTTTTTAAAAAATAATACACCATGTACAAATCTTCATGAAAGATCTGGGAAAAGAATCTGCAATTAGAGTCATGTTTTAACAAATGGTTCAGCCAGATGGTGTTAGAGCCTAAAACCTTTAAAATGAGACAAATCTTTTATTAGCAGCATTTTAAAAATCAAGCCAGATTTTACCTCAATGAAGAAATAAATTAGCCTAGCACATCTTGACTAGCATATATTATATTCCAGGAAATTTCATTTGAAAGAAACCACTTTCAAATAGAATTTGAGCAGAGGTTTGGACTAGAAGACCTCAAAGGTCCCTTCCAACTCTATTAATCTGTTCTGTTTTGTTATTGAACTTCATCACTGAAGTTTGAATCTAATGTTTTCTGTAAGTATGATTCTAGTAAAGGTAAAGTTCTCCTCGCGCGTATGTGCTAGTTGTTCCCGACTCTAGGGGGCGGTGCTCATCTCTGTTTCAAAGCTGAAGACCCAGCGCTGTCCAAAAATGTCTCCATGGTCATGTGACCGGCATGACTAAATGCCAAAGGCACACGGAACACTATTACTTTCCCACCAAAGGTAGTCCCTATTTTTCTAATTTTCTAATTTTTACATGCTTTCAAACTGCTAGGTTGGCAGAAGCTGGGACGAGTAATGGGAGCTCACTCTGTTACGCAGTTACCATCAGAAGGTGGGCAGTTTGACTCTCCAAACTGCCCACCTTCTGATCGACAATCTCAGTGTCTTAGCCTGGAAAGCCATATAGAATAGAGACATAGTTACTAAGTGAGTGGGATAACCCAAGGGAACCAGATCTATAGGAAAAAAATTAAAAGCTTAAGATGGAAGAACAATGGCAAGCACTTTTGCATTACTGTCAAGAAAGCTACATGGGCATGTCCAAAAAGCCTCAGCATGTGAGTTCCCAATTACTTTTACTTCTCTAAAACCCCATGACAAGTGGTCCAGAAGTATATCCTATGTACTGTATCTGCCTGGTTTTGGTTTTCAGTTATTAGTGGTTGCCTTGCAAAGCTGTGTCATCTTTCCCTTCTTTATGTCAGTAGCGGTGATGGAACACAAAATCTGCCTCCTGTAGAGAATCTGTTTTCACATTATTAAGTTTGCAAAGTTAAAAATGGTTTGAAAAACCAAGACATCTTCGCCAACCCAGTATTTTCTTGTTCCTTTCAGTTAGATTGATTGAACTTACATATAACTTTCCAACTTTGGAAAGCACATTCTGTTATTGAAATATAATTTTAAGATTTTGAAATGTGACATTGGTTTGAAGAAAATCTGAGACATACTTTCCATCTGTATGCAACAGATACTATAATAGAGTCACAGTTCCATATACTTGAATGGACTCTGAAATATGTTTTTGTAGTTTTGAAACAATCAATTTGCTTGCATCCAGCTGCAGCTTTTTCTGAAGAATTATGTTAAAAGTAAATACGTACAATCATACTACACTGACCCCCATTTAATAACCATAAAACGGATATTCCAGCAACTTAGTTGTTAAGTAAAATGGTCACTCAATGAAAGAAAAGTTCTTTCATGTAGCAATGCCAGTGTTTGGAAATTATTGTTTTTACTACCATTTTTTACCCTTTATTATCATTTTATTTGCAAACAGGAAGTAATCACTAAACAAAGAGTCACACTCTTGGTTCCTTTTAGCACTTACTTCATATATTGTATTAATGAAATTAACACATGGATAAATCTATTTGAGAACAATTAGTTTTCTACACAGCAACTTTACTTAGAATATAGCTTAACATTAAATAAAATATATCAGTCCATTTAATAAAAATTCAAATTTCAATTTATTTAAATCAGGTGTTAGAAATGAGGCAATTTGGACTATGTTCTTTTTGTCATGCCTTACTGAGTTCAGATCCAGTAAGGTTTTGTATTATTGCCATTTTAAAATTGCTTTTATTGTTAAAGTTTTGTTTATGTATTATCCTTTTCATTGATAGTGTAGGTTGGGTGTGCAAATGGGCTAGAAATGTAAGCAATACTTTACTATCCTTTTGGCTGCTTGAGGGGAGAGAAAGGAAAGGAAGAAAGAGGAAAGGAAATAATATTAAATAAAAAGGAAGGAAAAATAAAACAGATCTTGGCACTTTGCAGAGGACCTGAGCTTAAGGAGCAAAATTAGCTACATGAGAAAATGAAGCCAGCAGCTCCACTGCCAGTAGAACATAACTTGCGTGAAAGAAAAACTCTGCTTGTCAGAACTTGAATAAGAGGGGGCATGATCTCAACAAGATTTCAACTGGATATTTTTTGCCTTTGTCCTAATTGTTCTTTTGGTTCACCAGTAAAGCCAGCCTAGAACCTCAGACTCATAATAAGCTATTTTCTGTCTGGCAAATGACATATTTGGCTGAAGTGTGAACCTTATTAAGAGCCAAAAAGCAAAGGAGCTTTTATCCTACAGATTTCAGCCAAGGCAGGACACAAGATTAACTTTTGAAAAAAAAATGTGCAACCCTCAAGATTGGCAAAAACAAACTGTTTACAGGCCATAAAATAGAGAACAACCTCTTCTACATATACTGCAGAGGTGGGTTCCTACCAGTTCACACCTATTCAGTAGAACCGGTTCGTCAAATCTACTGAACCGGTTAGGTTCCACCAGTGGACCCGGAAAGCAGGCCACACCTACAGAAGAGGTTCCAAAAATTTTTGAAACCCACCACTGGTCCTTGGATATGATTATTCTACACTAACATGCTCATATTTATAAAACTCAGTGCCTCTGTGAAAGGTAAGGATGACTACTGCATTTGTGGTGCAATCAGAACATTGCACGTGTTGAAGTTGTTTTAACGCAAACCAAAGATGCCTTTTAAAAAACAAGTTTACATCATATTCTTATGCATGCTAGTGCTGTGTGTGAGGTAATTTAAGGTGGTTCTGACAAGTGTCATCGGCATCTTCATATCTGGTCACATGGGCAGCAAGCCACTCCCATCCGATCACATGGGTGGCAAGCCACTCCCACAAAGGAGGCCACACCCTCAGAGTAGGTTCGAACAATTTTTGAAACCCACCACTGATATACTGTTTGTTTGCCTGTTTATTTTTAAGTAAACTATTTCACTTTTTCAGTCTTTCTCAAGTCTATTCTTGGATTTATTCCAAGTCTGAAGAAATAGGATTATGCACAAACTTAAAAGGTGCTTCAATTTGCTGAAGAGATTTATGAAATATACCCCTGAAGCTGTTTTGCAAACCAATAAAGTCTCCTACCTGCAAATGGGTAGAAACTTTTTCCAGTTACTAAACATGTTAAGCAAGACTGAGAAGACACGTGAATGCAAATGTGTGACCGCTGCACCTGCATAGGGTGAATAGAGGTCACTTTTCACCCTCCTGGAAGTTCCAAGGTTAAAAGCATAGAGTGTCTACAGGCCAAGTAACAAAGTAATTGAATGTCTTCTGGATAATAGAATTTGTTATACAGAATAATGAAAATTATACATTTCTTAGTGAAATAAAAAATAGTGTCTGAAGACTGGAGAAAATGGGAGGAAACATGCATTTGTGTGCATGTTCTCATGTAACTTAGTTCTTAATTTCATTCAGTGAACTTTCTTTAATACATGATTTCTACCACTTTACATGGGACGCAGTGGTTTAGTGGCTAAGACGCTGAGCTTGTTGATCAGAAAAGTTGGCAGTTTGGCAGTTTGAATCTCTAGCACCGCATAATGGAGTGAGCTCCTGTTACTTGTTCCAGCTTCTGCCAAGTTCAAAAGTATGTAAAAATGCAAGTAGAAAAAATAGGAACCACCTTTGGTGGGAAGGTAACAGCATTCCATGCACCTTCAGCGTTTGGTCATGACCACAGAGACATCTTCAGACAGTGCGGGCTCTTTATCTTTGAAACAGAGAAGAGCACTGCCCCCTAGAGTCAGGAATCACTAGCACATATGTTCGAGTGGAACCTTTACCTTACCACTATATACTATATGTATCTCTGTAACTATTCATCTATGTTGAAAATAATAATTTGTACATCTTAAGTCCTTCTCTGGAGAGAAGGAGATTGCCTGAAAGTTGTCATTACGCCATACTTCAGACTCCAGGATAGTCTGGCAGACTGCTTCAAGACTAGTAAATACTAAGTTGGTGCAAAACAAAGTATCATATTATAAATTACTGAACTATTGTATGAATTTTTTACACAAAATTTCACTTAAGGTCTTGCAATACATAGAGAGAGAAATGTATTCCTTAACTTCTGTATAGTTTAACATATGATGAGTTGCATAAGGATTTAGGTCATTGACACCAGATCTTCATCCTTATATACACTTGGGTCATTGACAACTTACATGGTTGCCCTTTTGATGGCAACCAAGTGTTTGCCACATGACCTGAGAAGTGATATTCAGGACAGGAAGGCCATTTACAATACAATAATACAATAGCAGAGTTGGAAGGGACCAACCCCCTGCCTAGGTAGGAAACCCTATACCGTTCCAGACAAATGGTTATCCAACATCTTCTTAAAGACTTCCAATGTTGGGGCAGTCACAACTTCTGGAGGCAACTTCTGTTCCACTGATTAATTGTTCTAACTGTCAGGATATTTCTCCTCAGTTCTAAGTTGCTTCTCTCCTTGATTAGTTTCTACCTATTGCTTCTTGTTCTACCCTCAGGTGCCTTGGAGAATAGTTTGACTCCCTCTTCTTTGTGGCAACCCCTGAGATATTGGAACACTGCTATCATGTCTCCCCTAGTCCTTCTTTTCATTAAACCAGATATACCCAGTTTCTGCAACCGTTCTTCTTATGTTTTAGTCTCCAGTCCCCATATCATTTGAAGTATCTCTTCTTTGTTTCTTGATTCAAATCAATATTTGCTTATCCATGCTTTTTTTCCCTTTCAAATTTGCACTACTGCATCTTTTCCTTTGCTACTTTTCTGAACCTTGATCAGATGTTTTATTCCTTTTCCAATTGCACACACATACACACACAACCATAAGTAGAATGGGCCTGAAAGGAAAAAACATGGAAGACAAAAAAAAAATCATTAAATGACTGTTTTAATAGAGGAAGCACACACAAAAAAGACCCCAAACATAAAGACATTCACTTCATGACAACAATGAGAAAGATGGAAAAAGTTTCTTCATTTTTCTTCTTCCAAGCTGCAATTCATGGTATCCCACTGACATAATTTTCATGAATTTCATTTTTGTAATTTTATACAATACATTCCTACACAATCCAGTTTAATAGTTTATCCCTCTTATTCTCATTTCCTCCAACATGTCCTCTCAACTGCCTTCATAATCCTTTTTTTAAACTATGGGATAAAAAAGATTAAAAAATCCTAATTATTTCTTATATTGATCTTGATAGACAGTGTTAATTGGCTTCGCTATCTCTAGCCAGAGCCAGTGCAAGTTAAATTTTTCCTTTGCTTCTCAAGAAAGGAGAATATAAAAGTAAAAAGCATGGACCTATTTTTTTTCCTTATAATGCTACATTAGTACTGATAATCAAGGCATATTGGAGTCATTCCTGTGTCACAATGGAACAGCTCTGAATTAGAAACAACTCCAAGGACAAATTTAGTTTGCATAATGTACATGCATAAAGACAAATATATATTTCATTAAGGTAGGTTTTACTGCTGTAGTTTATTTGCAGTAGCACAGCTAATTTCATGAATGAGTAACTAAATTTTGATCTTGTTTTAATTTTCATATTTTTAAACAACTATATTTGCCACAATACAAGTTTTCTTTTGGGTCAACAATAATATGCAATATGTTTAGGCACTTTAGTTTAAACACCACAATTCTGCAAATTATTTCTCTTCATATGTTCTTCTAGTGGGGTTTGCAGACTTGTAATTGGTAACTTTGAGAGACAGCCCAGCTCTAGATTGCAGGAGCCAGCTAAAAGGCTAACAGGGAGACGACATCTGCAAAGCAAAAGGCCTCTGTCCCTGCTCTTGAAATCTAATCAGACTAAGGAAAATGTACCCAGCAGCCATCATCTATAAATCCAGCCCCAGGCTCAGACACCTTCTCTGTCACATTGGTGACAACCCAGTTGCAGAATGAGTACTCCCAAACCTCCTTTCATTAGTTACCATAGATACACAACATTCTAATTGAGGCCTTCAGGATCTGCTTTAAGTGAGAGGAAAGCTCCCACCAAAAGAAAAAGAGATGAAAACTTCCAGCCTTGCCTATGTTATATATAGCAACACATCCAATCTCTAATAAAAATTAACTGGGATAGGCTGGAGAAATGGGCTGTAGTGCAGGAAATTAAATAATAGATTTAAATTAATGTTCAGGCAGATTCTGACTGAACGTTAAGAAAAACTTTCAAACAATAAGAGGGGTTTGACAGTGGAACAAATTACTTAGGGAAGAGGTAGGTTCTCCTGCACTAGAAGTGCTCAAGCAGAACCTAGACAACCATCTATTTAGGATGTCTCAATCTGGATTCACACACTGAGCAGAGTGCACACTTGATCACTTACATAGCTCTATCAATTCTATAGTCCTATGAGCCTAAATGATATTGATATTCAAATCAATTTCAACCTTCCTGCAAACATACACTACATTTTTCTTTTTGAAAAAAGATCAACAAACAATTGGGTAATAACACTATGTTGTGATACATTACTCCCCACCAACTCAGTCATAAAAAAGTAGCAATTTAGGTCATTGATTCCAGTTATTTAGACCTTGTGTAAGAATGTGCATCAAAGAATGTCCACAAATATCTATTAGGCCTCTGCTTCAACAGATCCAACAAAAGAAAGACTATTATCTCCTTAGTTGAGTCCCCTCCCAGATTTCCTTTACAATTCCATTTGTTTCCTTCATTCAGCTAAATATTATTCCTGTAATTTAAGGCTAGCCTGTGTCTGAACTCTGGGCACAGAGGGCAAGAGCTATCATATCTTTTATCACATAGAATTCCACCAGAGACTTAGAGCATTTTAGAGAGACATCAAGACATCGCTGTACCAAAGTTATAGTAAGGAAAACAGTCTTTATCTTGCCTCAGAGGTGACGCTAGAAAATGTTGCAAGACTAATGGAGAAATGCTTCTCGTTTTCTTAGCCTTTTCTTAGAGATATTCATTTTATTCAGTCTCTTCAATCTCTTTTTATTGAACTGTGTACAGAATGCTGACTGTCTCTTTGCCCTTCTTTGTATCTGTTCTGATTTGTCAGAATCCTTCTTAAAGTGTGGTGCCCAGAACTGAATGTGGAATTTAGGGTGGAGTCTAATTAATGTAGAGCAGAATGGAAAATTACTTTCTGGAATGTGGAGCTGATAGTTCTGTGCCTATGGACAGAAACTATGCTTATATTTTCTGCAATCCTACTGTCTGTCTTACATTTCATTCTATTTTCACATTGCTTCTTTAATCTATCAATCTCATTTTCAGTTTTGTTTCTGCCTTTTACATTATTAAGTATTTCAACCAATTTAGTATAATCAGCAAGTTGAGCAAGCAGTCTCTCTACATCTTTGTCCAAGTCATTAATAGAGAAGGAACATTAGGCCCAAAACTGAAATTTTCAACACCCACTGTGATCAATTTTATACTTCAGTAGATGGGGGAAAATTACCAATTAGATTGTCATTTGGTAATTTGTCATATACTTTGTCAGGTTATTTCGTGTGAATTCTTTTTTAAACATATTTTAATTAATATTTAGTTGGAGAAAGATGAATGCCAGAAGACTTCACATTAATATTAGTGTATATGATGGTGTGAAGTCTAGCAGCAATACCTTATGAAAATCTTGCTCCCACAAAATCCATGAAGGATTTTGTTAACACTCAATGCCTTTGATAATTAGAGCCAAACCTATTTGTTGTGATCTAGTAGTTATCAGAATATTTGCAGTCCAGATAGTGTAGACTTACTATATTTTCCTGGTAAACTAGAAGCTTTGAATGGATAAGTTTTGGATTTAATATCTGGCTTTCACTACTAAACCTCACCATACAAACTTGTGAAAAATTGCCCATATTTGAGATTCTACAGCTAGTAATAGAATAATTGGGATTTGTATAGCTGGCCTTGTCTGGAAAAAAATATTTTGTTGTCTTTTTTTACATTCTTTAAATTGTGCATTAAAACCAAGGAAATCACAAATTTAAACATTTTGAAAGAAGCAAAGCTTTATCTCACAGTTATAATCTCCTATCTCAATAGACTTTTTTTCCCTAAACAATTTATACGCTGAGTTGGTTTGAAGCTCACCTAATATTGATACCACATTCCCTTATATTTATACTTATTTATTTATATAAATAATCTCTAATTGGTAGGTCTTGTACTAATTTTTATTTTGCTTTTAACAGTGCTTAAAGTTATGAATTCTAAATGTTAATTAAGGATCAATTAATAATTGAATAATAATTCAGAATGTACCTAAAATGCAATCAACAGCATTTTCTTTTCAGATATTATAATCAAAGAAAAGTGATTGTTTTTATTTTCTTTCAATCTCAAATAGATTCACAGAATGTTTGTACTTCTCAAACACACAATGGCCAACATTGGCCAACACTGGACTTAATGCCAGATGTGGTGCATTTAAGATGACTGTCATATAGGTTTATTAAGGGGGTTCCAAACAAACGCAGATATAGCATGAGGCTAAAATAAAATCCTAAACTCACATAGTATGGAATAAGCCCATTAAAACCAGAGAGGTTTACTCACCAGTATTACTACTGCTTGTGTGTTGATAATTTTTTGATTTTTTTAAACCCATTCCTATTTAATTTGATGGAGAAAATTAATTGCTTTTAAACTTACTATGTCAAGGAGAATATTTTTGAGATATTACTTTAAGTGGAGTTATTCTCTTGCCTTTAGTTCTTAGTAAGCATTTGGTTGAGGGTTGGTGACCTCAAAGTGAGAGTTTATTTCCTCTGGATCTGGGAGAGAGTGTGGTTCGATCCAGAAGCCCATCTGCAAGGGAATTGTTTGAAGTGCATGAAGAATGGAGTATGTGGGTTGGCTGCTGAGTGACTTATCAGAGAGCAGCATTCTTGACAAAATCTCTATAGTTATTGTGCAATCAGTGAAGGTTAAGAGTGCAAATTCTTTGATCCTCCATAGATCATCAAAAAGGAATGGTAGGAATGATGTAAGTGCTTCCCATCAGCAAGAGGCAGGCATTGTTGCAGTTCTTGGAAGAGTATCCTGTCTTTCACTGAACTATAATCTCCCCAGAGGTTTATTGCAATTAAGTTCTAAGTGAAGACATTATTGGGAAAATTTCTCTTGGGCTTTTTCAAATGGGCAGCAGCCAATGATGAAAAGATATGTGACAAATAACAACAGTCTCTGTCATTTCTAGCAGTAAAATAACTTACCAAAATCACTTACAGAAATTTGACAGAAAACTTAACTAGTGTGAGAATAAGGTTGACATTTTTCTTGGTAAGAAAACTTTTTAGATATCACAAGGCACACTTTGGCAATGCATCCATTGTATCCTATTGTATACATTATATTTCACAATTTTATGTGGAAATGTTTTTAAAAATACGAATAAAATAAAGACTGCCTTCCTTCCTTCCTTCCTTCCTTCATTACTTGTCTCAAATACTTTTCTATCAGAGAAAGGAAATTATTTCAGTTTCTTCAAATGTAGCAGCAATTAATCTATTATTAAAATCCCGAATCCATAAAGTTTCCACAGATACATTGTCAGATATAATGAACATATAAAATTAAGAAAGGATTGTTGATGTTCTTGGATCCTTAAACCATAAATACATTTTAGAAGCTCTGGGTACAATAGTCTTTAAGCACATAGATGACTTAATAAGGCTTTGCAGATTGGTTTAAGGCATTTCAAATTACTAAATCTTTTTGGATTGTTACCTTAATCCAAAAGGGCCATAAATTTAGAAATTAAATAGTTTCTCTTTTTATTCAAAATAGCAATAGCAATAGCAGTAGACTTATATACCGCTTCATAGGGCTTTAAGCCCTCTCTAAGCAGTTTACAGAGAGTCAGCATATTGCCCCCAACAACAATCTGGGTCCTCATTTTACCCACCTCGGAAGGATGGAAGGCTGAGTCAACCCTGAGCCGGTGAGATTTGAACCGCTGAACTGCTGATCTAGCAGTCAGCTGAAGTAGCCTGCAGTGCTGCATTTAACCACTGCGCCACCTCGGCTCTTATGTTGAATCTAGCTTATGTTATTTGATTGTTAACAGTAATTAAAATTTCATCCAATCATTTGAAATGCATGTGATTCAATTTGTTCAGTCTATCCAATGCTTTTGATACAATTCAGAAAGTTTATTAAATAGCAGATTTAGTCAAATTTCAATCAGATTACATCTTGAAGGGTGAGGAAGTTGCATGATTCCCCTCCAGTATAGTTGAACTCACATTTCCAGAAGCCCTAGTATTGCATAGCTAATCACAAGAGATACTAGGAGTTCAAAATATGAGTTTTCTATCTGTTTTTTTTATATTGAAAAATATCCACTCCTGTTAAATGCCTTTCTGGGAAGTTCCATTCCTTAACCTCAGTGTGCACCAGACATCTACAAGGATCATTAAAAAACAACAACAACCATGGAGCACTTTTTCAGTTTATACACATTTTGAAAACTGTTCATCTCATGCATATCAAATATTAAAGTTAATTCATGGCTAGGAGAAAATATCTGAATATGGCGTGAATATGGCATCTTATCAACTAATAATGTATTATCAGAAAGCCAGTTCTAATTTTGAGCAGGTTTAGGATGAATACTTTTGCATCCTAAACACAATTCATGCAATTCATTTTGAAACAGATGACTTCCAAGCATTTGTTTTATTAATTTTGTTAATTTCTTTAGAACTATAAAAATGCAATTAAACTAATGGTTTTAATGAGATAGCAATTGCTTACTTGAATCAATGTAGCATCTTTAGCTCAGTGATCATCCTTATATAGTGACTGCCTTCCAATTGCAAAGGCAGAGTGTGTCATTTACTATTGTGAAAAAACAACAACACACTTTAATGCTCAGCAAAATTGAAACAGACTGATAGTTCAATCAGACATTTGTTTCTCAGCAAACATGGCTACTTAACAAAACTGAGGCAATCCTGCTCCCTATCCTGTAACAAAAATGAAAAAGGTACACTGGCAAAATTGACACTGATATTCACTTACCAGTAATTATTTAACAAGGGAAGTTGTGATAGAATTCGGGAATATCAAATGTCTCAAAAAAAAAAAAACAACCCAGTCTCAGTTAGTGATTCAATAGCATTTGGCACTGTTTATCATTTGTAACACCTTACAAAATTCCAGTTCCGAGGCAAAATATTGAGAAAAATGTTGTCATCTGTGACATGTCAAATCATGTTTTTTTCATCATCTCCTGTGATTTATAAGATATATAAAGTGCAGATAATGAATCTGTTTTCAAACTAGTTTTAATAAAAAATAAATTGTTCTCATAAAATTAACCACAATAAACAGATATTGCTCTCATAAGCTAATGAAACACAATATATTTTAAAAATTAAACTTGTACTTACCTGGCATGCAAGCCCAATGAACCATATCAGATCTTAGATGTGGCTTAAATGTTGGATTGACACACCTCCCATAGATCTAGCCAGGAATTAATTAAAGAACATTCAGCTAAATTTCAGTTATTCCCTATATTTCAGTTATTCCCTATCTTAGGTCTTTAGGATGGCAGTTTTAAATCAGCTCAGTACAACCAAGTGAGGCCTTCAGGGATAGTTCAATTGTTGTCCTAGAAATCATTTACCTGGTGTGAAAGCCCAATGAATCACACCAGATAAACTGAAAGGAAGAAAGAAATTTTATTTGTAAATGAAAGGGTTGTCCAGAAACAAGTTTCAAACCTCAGCTTGGAGTGGATTCTCTTTTACACAATTTTAAAAAGCATATATTGCCATGAATCAGTCATGGAAACACACAACATTGTAAACTAGGGCTGTCAAACTCAAGGCCCATGGGTTGGATCTATCCCATAGGGTGCTTAGATCTAGCCTGCTGAGTTGACCTGGAAATAGCGAAGACCGGCCTGAGCGGCCATCCCAAGCTCTGTTTTCACTGGCAGAGGGTTGCAGGAAGCTGTTGCAGGCAAAAACAGAGCTCGGGATTTTGTTTTCGCTGGCAGAGTGTTCGGGCCACCATAGGCGCCCCTGACATGAGTGCTGTTGTGCTGGCCATGCACACCCTGGCCTCCCATGGTCAAATACAACCCTGATGCTGCCCTCAATGAGATTGAGTTTGATACTCCTGTTGTAAATCAATCATTAAGAGCAACAATGCATACATCTTAAGTGTGATAGTTGAACTAAAGGTTATATAGTAGGTTGAGAACTCTGTCTTATTAAGCATGCTCCTTATCCTGACCCACTTGGTACCAAGGTTTTATCAATCACCTAGGTGTCAGGCACTGAAGACAGATGGTTTAACTCAAAATATCATAATCTCTGCCTAACAAAGCAGCTAACTCCATGAAAATTGATGCTAGGCCCATAATTATTTCTTCGTTATTTCTATGAGCTAAATAACAAGCAATACCTTAATACATGTCTAACAAAGTTTCTTAATACATAAATACAATTGGACTAAGGCTTAATAAATGGCTAAATGAATTTGGGCTGATTAGGCTGTCATAACACTAGTGTAAAGTCTGAAAACAAAAATCTAGATCAGTGTTTCTCAACTTTGGGAACGTTAAAATGTATAGACTTCAACTCCCAGAATTCTCTAGCCAGAATGGGTGAATTCTGGGAGTCGAAGTACACACATATTATTGTTTCCAAGGTTGAGAAACACTGTGATTGATCGATTAGATTAGATTGATTAGATTGACATTCACTTTTTAGATACTGAGTCAGAAGCTAGAGTAGGTGAGGCATAAGATGGTACAGATGGAGCCAACAGGTGTAGACTAGTTTCTGTCCATGTATTTAAGCTGCAAGGGCTGTCTGTCTGTATTTTCTGATTAACAAGCAGCCAATTTGTTTAAGCTGAACAGTCATACTTCAGATTTCCAGGGATGAAGTAAGTGGTCTCATGAGTCAAGAAATAGGACAAAGTCATAATTTGATTATGTAGTTCTCCACATGTAATTGTTTGCATAGCTTCCTAACACTTCTTGGTATAATCACTTTAATATCCATAATAATTCATGATGCTACCATGAACACTGGTGCAGAGGAATATGTGCACAGTCTGTTGCTACTCAATAGAAACGTGACATGGTGTCTGTATGTGTGGTTTTGTGATTTTCATAGGATATGCAATAAGTGGCAAATTGAATGTGCATTTTTTGCTGTTTAATTTTTTAAAATACATATAGATCATTGACCTCTGTATTAAATGCTGTATGCACACTTCTTACTTTCAGTGCAGATCAGTGGTGGGTTATAACCGGTGCGATCTGGTACCATTCCGCGCTCCTTACAGGTATTTGAAGTTTTTGGGGCTTCTGCACACACACACACACACACACACACACGGAGTGTATGCCGTCTGCGCAATGCTCCGGTGAGCAGCTGGAGCATCGCAAGCAGTAAGTATGCATGCATGTGCTGCTCACATGTGTGTGCACACTGCACGTGTTCATGTGGTGGACGTCTGACCCCGTTGCACCGTACCAGTTGCAAAGGGAACCGGAACCCACTACTGGTGCAGATCTAACGTTTAGTAAACAGTTGAAGTCATTTGAGATTGCAGTCTCTCCAATAGGTTAAATCACCACTGAGTAAGTAAACAAATTTTAGTAATTTTTTCTTAATCAATTAAATCATATTGTAAATTGAGTTTCTCTTTTTCAGAATCTTATGTCACAGACTGTTTGTCTATGAAAGTCTTGAGAAGCTGATCAAGTTAAAATAATCCATTCATTTATATTTCATTTATAGCTACATAAGGACAAAAATAGAATATGAAATTTCTCTCAGTTGCATTCTACAATGAGGAAAATGCAACCAAAAACTTTTAAAAATCCTTGAGGACAATTCTTGACAGTTTAAACATAGCGAACCCCAACTAATTAAACTTTCAAACTATTCTTTCAACAAATGCAAATATCTACTCAAAAGATCTGCTCATTTTTTGAAGCTGGACTGTCTGTGGTTATCTACAATATAAGAACATAAGCATGCTATGATCCAACAAATAAAAGACCTATTTAGTTCAGGCTTTGTTCTATCCAAGGCCACGACCCAATAAAATTGGAAGCATTCTAGAAATTAACCTGCAGAGAGAAAAGTGAAAAAATATGCAAAAAGCATTTAAAAAAATGGCTGCCTCTGATGTGGATTTTGGATTATATTAACTCCTGACAATTAATTATTTTCTTAACTTAAGCATTTGATAAAGCAGTAACTACAGAATGGAATTGAATTCTACAGTTCATTGACCATAATTGCAGGGTGTATAATCATATATATGATTACTAATTTGAATGGAAGGTGAGACTAATAGGTTTTCTATTTAGAAAACTTAATCATGAATGTTTAGCCTCTGCAAATCTGTCCTACAACAACATATCAATATTTCTATTAAGCAGTAAATTTTAAATATGCTAACTTTGTAAAAGTGTTGATTACTTAGTTTTGCCAAAAGTATTTATTATGAGTCTATAAAACTGAAATTAAATTCTTGGTAAAGGCCCCAGTCTGTATAAAGAGACATAAAGCATTTAAGGAGAACTTTTCTTTTAAATTAAAATCCTGTTTCATCCCCAAATGCCATAAAAATTCTAAATGATTTTTTTGTATTATTATCTTTAGGAATTTAAAACAGCTGAAATCAAATAGAGTCCTGGATGATCAAGTGCTACCAATGTGGTCAGCACAATGTATGTCCCTGTCCCTCAGACCTGGATCCCCTTTGCGCCCCGGGGAAGGAGAACCCCAAGGAAGCCCCCAAACAAAAGGAAAATCACCAAAAAAGCTGTTGAGGTTCCTCTCCTTCCATCTGGGGACGAAGAAACTCCAGCTAGAGAATCCCTCCAGGTTCCGCCAATGGGAGCAGAGATGATGATGACGTGATGGTAAGTGAAGTCATCCAATCCTATGCAGGGAAGTTTTCTTTTCTAAAACTCACCTGGTAACTATGCATTGGAGTTATATTAATATGTGTTAGGACTAATAGTTTTTGGAATTTGGAGATAGTTAATTGTCTTAAATATCTTATTGGTATTGTACATAAAAAAGGGATTGGCTATTCAGAAATACATCTCTAGGGATTTGATTGCTCTTCCACAAATCAAATTGCTCTTCTATATCCATAATACATTGTTTATAACTTGACACTGCCTGTCAGCTCTTCAAGGTGAGCCAGATCAGGAAACAGACATTGCAAAAATTTGTAGACCTACACTTTATTGATAGCAGCTGTAATAATACAATATTGAAGAGCTGCCAACATTTCCATTTCTTTCCCTGCTATATCAAAGAAAGTCAAGATAAGGCAATTTTCATGAGGTAAGCTCAATTATTGCATATTTTCTTTAAGGTCATCTCTGTATTTTTCTTTACCACTTGCCGATCTCATCATCAAAATTCTTGGGAGAATTAATCTTTTCCAAGGCTATTCAAATTATCAATTATGATCAGAGAGTCCGGACTTGTAGGAACAAACAATACCTTTAATTAATATGAAAGCAATATATATACACAATGTTTCAAGTCTAACCACATCAGCCTTATGGTGGTGAATCACAGTGCATATGTTTCGTGTCATTTTGAAAGACAGTCCTTAGAAATTTAGATTATACTTTATTTCTTTAAAAAAAAATTTTTTTTATTAAATACACAATGAAACATTGGACCCAGTGTAACTGTCCTGGCTTTGCCTTTGCCATACATACTAAAATATAAGTTAGATATCATAAACACCTTGCTTATTTACATTTGATCTATTCAGTATTTACAAATATAAAGACATCTTACTTCTATCTATATTGTTTTCGATTTTATCTTATACACTTTCACTCTGTTATAATTGCATACATAATTCTAATTTTACATTCTATAAATCCTAATCATTTCTTATTTTAGGTTCCTCTTTTCTGCTCTATCTATCAATAAAATTTATTCCAGATCTTATAATATTCTGTTTCACCTTTATTCTTCAATTCCCACATCTATCTATTTCAGGGCAAATCAGAATTTTCCTAATCACTTCCACTTCTAGTGGAATTTCCCTGTTTTTCCAGTTTTGGGCCAAGACCATTTTTGCTGCTGTTATAATATGTATTGTTAAGCATGTTATCCCTTTGCTATATTTCTCATTTATAATTCCCAGAAGATATAATACTGGCTTAAATTATATTCCACTTCAGTTAACTCTGTCAGCCATATTTGAATTTTTCACCAACATTCTTTTGCTTTTTTACAGAGCCACCACATATGATAGTATGTTCCTGATTTGTGATAGCATTTCCAACAATTTGGTGATAAATTTCTAAGCATTTTTGCTAGTCTCGCTGGCAGAAGATACCAACTATAAAACATTTTATATAAATTTTCTTTGTAAGGTATTGCCGATGTTATTTTTCTATTTCTTTCCCATAATTCTTGCCATTTTTCCAGTTGTATATTGTATCCAAAGTTTATCGCCCATGCTACCATTGTTACAGAAATTTAGATTTTACTTTCTGTAATTTCAAGGTGCCCTGCATTTGCCAGGCATTAAACACTACACCCAAATAATTGCAGATTTTAACTTGTTTATTTGCTTCTTAATCAGCTGTCAAGCATGGACTACAGGGAATTTGGGAAAAAGTAAAAAAAAATCAGATTTAGTGTAATCAATCTTCGGTGATTTCTCAGAATACTATAATAAAGGAGAATATGTGTAGCTTAGAGTTGACATGAAGTGTCCTTAGTGTTCTCTAGGCTTGCTTGTTTTTTTGCAGAGATTTATTACCCAAACTAGGTAATATCACCAGTGCTTGTAAAGAATTCAGTTTGCTGTCAATTTATATTCTAATGGCTTGCCTGTCCATGTTGGTGGGGGTGATCGCAGAGAGACTTTAATTGGGCTATTTGCTGTTGGTTTTTTTTGGAGGGGGGCAGCTTCCTGACTGGGATATTGTTTAATTCAGTGGTCTCCAACCTTGGCAACTTTAAGACCTGTGGACTTCAACTCCTAGAGTTCCTCAGCCAGCAAAGCTCTGGGAGCTGAAGTCCACAAGTCTTAAAGTTGCCTAGGTTGGAGACCACTGGTTTAATTGATTGTTGGTCTGATATTAACGTTGGTGTTAATCTATGCTTATCTGGGTGCTAATTGCTGGTGGAGAGGTGCTTGGGTCTTTTTGTTCCTTTTTGGGTGGCTGATAGTCCCTTTTGCATAATCTATAGATGTTGTTAATGTCTATGTGTCTATTGTTGTTGATTTGTCAGAGTGCCAGACTTCTAGAAATTCCCTGGCAATTCAGTATGCTATATGACTAAGGCACACAAGATTTGCCTTAAACCCTTTTAGTAATTGAGATAATAACACTGCATTAGCTGAATTTACAAGTATTAGAGTGGCAGAATAACAATTATAATATTAATTTACTTCAATTGCAAAAAGCAGCTTTCATTGGAACAACTCAAATTCTGCAACGATACCACTAACATCATCAAACATCAATATCTGCCTACCCCAGGTCCTTGGAAAAGGTAGATAGGTGGATAAAAACACCAAATCCTGTCTGACCATTTGGCTGCCTGTCTGATGAACCAAAATTAGGAGTTTCTGTGCTAAAGGTAAAAGGATTCTATGGAACAAAAATGATAAGTATATAATTAGAATGATTCTTCTTATTCAAGTGAGTTAAACGAGAAAGTACTCTAGTGTAAAAGTGAGCTAATCAAGTTCTAAACGTCTTAAAATATATCATATAGGTAGGCCAAATGTGAAAAATCAAGAAATTCTTTTGGCTTGAGACACTATTGCTGTTTTTTACTTCTTATAGTGAAGGATGTTAGAAATAAAGAGGAAGAAGAAAAAAAGAGGAATTCTGGTCCAACTAGGTTAATGTTGGGACGTATTTGGAAAAAAATATGAGTTCAAATAAGCTAGATATGTATATTAAATAAGTTCCTTTGGTATGACAATAGGTCCTTTGCATTTTAATTTCTTATGTAAATGAATGAATAATAAATAAATAAATATTAGTGTAAATAAGGGCCTA
Source organism: Thamnophis sirtalis (assembly GCF_051295495.1). Lineage (NCBI taxonomy): Eukaryota > Metazoa > Chordata > Lepidosauria > Squamata > Natricidae > Thamnophis > Thamnophis sirtalis. The sequence goes on along the minus strand of NW_028261389.1, from coordinate 57,941,202 downwards.
AATGATAACAGTTTATAAAGGTAAGGAGATCAAACTGTTGGTTAAACTGAAGCAAACATCTAATGAAGAATGATAAATAAAGTTTGGTGCATATATAAAAAATAAAATAAAATAGAGTTTTTCTCCATGATTATTCTATCCATTATGTAGAATCATCATGTGAATTTGGTTATTAACAAAGGAAACATAGATAGGACTGCTATACTAGTGATCCATAGAACATGCTGTAGTTCTCAGATTTGTAGTATTCTTTCTTCAAGATTTTTTAAGAGACTTTAGGGCAAGTTGTAACTTAAAACTCTTTATTGCATCAATAATTTTCAACATGTCATTCTCACAGTTCCACATTTTATCTCTCCACCCCTCTTCTGACCCCCTGCACTACCTGTCTGCTTCAATGTCTCTAAGGATTTTAGTACTACAATTCACTTGTATTTGGTACTATATTAAATGTCATCTTTAAAAACATTTTGTTCTTCAGGTGCCTTTGGGGGAAGGGCAAAGGGCTTCTCTGGGAAAGGGCTTCTCTGGGAAAAAGGAAGCACAAAGTGATGCTGGTATTTCTCTGAAATGTCACATCTTGTTGGAATAATTAACTTGAGGAAAGTTAACCACCAAGGAAAATATGACTTGGATTCCATACTAGGGAATGCCATCACAAGGTAACAGTGGACACATATTGTTAGATAGGGTGAATGAATGAGGCAGACTCAGGCTTCAGCAACAAACAGCTCTTTATTAAGTGACAACTATGTACAATCCAGCAAAGACTCCATCTGGCAGCAGCCCTTTTATAGGGAGCTGTCAGACCTCTTGACGAATCACATTCAAGTATTATTCCCGCCGGAACAGAGGACCTGAGTGGAAACTACCATACCGTCTGTCAGCATATAACACATATAGCCTCTTAGATCAACATGGTAGGCTGGCTGCTAAGGCCATCAGCCAGGGGGATTCATTGGCCCCGTCTCTCCTTCCCTCTTTCTCTATGTCTCTATGTTCAGTTCATAACATCCTTAAATCTCCCTGGGTTCTATCCCCAACAGAGTAGTTTGCAGAAGCAATGGATAGTAACAGCATCTAGTGAAATGTCTTTTGAGAATCAAACATAATGTGCAATAAATGTGTTTCATGGCCATAAGTACGTTCAGATATGCTAGAAATGTAATTTGAAAATACTTTGACCCAAACTACAGTGACTTTACAAGAACAAAAAAAAGTATTACTGTTTCATGCGAAATGAAAAACGACAAGCCATATTTCATAAGAAAATGCAATGATGTTCCATATTTCTAACTTTAAATCAAAACCCAAGATAACATGTGACTCTCACTCATATTCTTAACTTAACCAGCAAATCTTTAAGGTAAGCAGTTCACTTATCACATACCAATTTCTATGCTTGTGTAACATGGACTCTTTTGTTTCTGCAAACATCATAACTTATATTGAGGAAGATGGTTTTGTGTAGTTGTTTAAGACTACAATGAGCTAAATGTTACACAGAATACAATTTTCCTCTTCATTTACTTTAATTTATTCTAGTTGTAAATGCAGTCACTTCCGTGATTATGGAATAAATCTCTCTGTAGGATCAATTAGTACACTTCAAAAATTAGAACTAAGAGTTGTTTAATAACTAGGGACCAATTTTATATTGGTAGATCTCTGCATTAGTCTTCATCACACATTTTAGCCCTAATGACACATCTCATTGAAGTTTACCCCATGAGCCCTTTTATATTTTATAAGATATCATAATTCTAAGGCTGCTGTGATCCTTAAATCAAATCTCAGTGGATTACTCTTCTGCTTAAGCAACTGTCACAGGTATTGTGGAGAAATATTGTTCCAAATTTACGAAGTGTTTTCCCCTGGGGAAATAGAATTTTCTAGGACATTTTAAGATGTTTTAGGATTTTACAGAATTTCTTCTGGAAATGTTTCTGAACCTATTTACTGTTGCAAAGTGGTACATGATGTTATGGATATCATTTTTTCTACCATTCATCTCTTTATCACTCTGAAAATCTACAATCTCCTGGGTAGGGATGAATATCATCTGATGTACTCCAAAATGGTTTAGTTGGGAATGAATGAAAAAAAAAAACCTCCACCCAACAAAAATTATGTCTCCTTTTTGATTACTTGGTTTTTTGTTCAAATTATATAACCTCAATTCAATTGCAATACATTTTTTAAGACTCAAAATAAAGTAGTAAATTACTAGATTTATTTGAAAAATCTTGGCTATACAATGTGGTTTTTCAGAGAAATATTGTACAAAATGTATTAGAGTGCATTTCACAGGGACAAAATTTTACCTCAAGAAGTAATTTCTAATATTTTAAACTCTTACACCACAAAATGCCCTATCTGTACCTCGATCTGCCAATAATATTAATATTACCCTTGATACAATTCCCTTCTAAAATATTTAAATATTTCAGTTTGTTAGTCACAATGAAAGATGCAATTTTAAAATAAGTTGGGACAAATCACTATAGCTATAAACAAGACAAAAGGGGTTTTTTTCCAAAAAATCTGGCAATATCAAATTTCTGAAAATATACAGATGCTGCACAATGAGGATATGGTAAACAGTTAACCGTCTATAGCTGAATAAAACAAAATAGAATTTGTTTAATCACAACTGACATTAACTAACTCATATAGGTTCATGAAAATGCTAAACTTCGATATACCTGTTAAACAGGTGAAACCTTCTTATCCCTTACAGTGACAATGACTGAGGAGGACTACTTTCATAAATGTAGGTGCAGAACCAGAAGCGACCCAGGCTAGCCACACCTCCAAACTGGTTCTCCAGTTACTGTTGCCATTGCTGGCATGTTGTTTATTAGTGTGCATGTGTGTGCAGTTCACTGTAAATTGTTTGCTCATGCATTAAGAACAATTGATATTGAACTGTGTGCATGTGCGCAAAGCAAACTGGTAGTAAAACCGGGAGCAACCCACCTCTAGTAGTGAGCCTGCATAGCTTAATCTACTGTATATACAGTATCTTTACTTTATAATTAACAGAAATATACACTAAAGCATTACGAAGACTCAAATAATCTATATGAATAGTTGCCTACAGTGAAATGCAATGCATACTCAATTCTAATGAGCTCTTTACAGTTTCACTATATATGCACAGAAGTTATTTATGCTAGTTTAATCACCTAGCAATCCATTTTTCAGTTTCATAATCATTAATGAAATGGAGATACTCAAAGAATGGCAAAGTAACAGAAAAAATAGCCTGTAATAAATATTAGAAAAACAAAACAAAAAAAATTACAACATAAACATGTCATTCATTCATTCATTCATACATACATACATACATCTTGATACTTCATAGCTCTGCAAAAGAAATAAAATAATATCCCCTATATTAAATTTACAGTACCAACCTATTAATACTGTATTTCATAAAATGGTTTAAATATCTCAGAAACAAAACACTTAATTCTTGCTGATGTCTCCTCTGTTTTGGACTAAAATTCTCTACCTTTTTTGTACTCGTCTTTAGAGTTAGTTCAGATAGTTCCTTCAATTTCCCCCCCACTTGTGCATTTTAATTAAAGCTAGTGAGATTTAAATTGGGAAAGATCATAAAAATTCTTTGATATTAAAATCAGAAATCGATTAAAAGTAAGTTACAATTCCTTTGAATCACAGCTTTTGCAACCTAAGGCATGAGCTTCAACAAAACGCACCTAGAGAATTTTGTCAAAGCTGAGAAGCTAAAGAAGTTTGCAACAGATAGGTTCTTGAACTGACCACTATGAAGATGTACCCTAATTATTGATTTTGTATATTAAAAAATGCAGAAGGCAATGCAAATCACATCTACACTGTTGCCAAGAAAACAGTGGATATGAAATTACCACCACCACCACCACCACCACCAGCATCATTTAACAACCCCATAATCCCTTGCAGGGTGGAGTCTGGGCAATTGAATGAAACTAGCAGAATGTTTGCTGGCCAGATGACTTTCCTGATGCCAATGCAGAGATTTGTTCAGCAGATATATTCTCATTGTGGCTAGAGAGAGAGAAATATCTGCCTGTATCTAGGATCAAACTCACAGCCTCCTCATTGTCAGGTGAAAGCTCCAACTCTAGGCCACCGCATCACTCCTAATAGATATGAAACCCATAAAATCATTTTACTTACTGTTTTGTCAATGTTTGTTTTCTAATAAAAGAGAAGAGTCTTCCACTACAAATCTTTCCTCCTATAGTATATGAAAGTCATATTGGGTCTCCAGAGAACTTGATTAAATTCCCTGTTCATCCATGAAGTTATTTAGAACTTTGCTTCATCATTACTGACTCTATTTTACAGAAGATAAAAGGATTGATCTCATTCCGGAGAACACTCTTTAAGAAAGATGGGAGGGAGACTTTTAAAAATAGCATTTGTGCCTCCACTACCAATGCTCACTGGTCAAAGGATCCATTTGATTGGCACTATCAAGCTTTTCAAGATATGACTAGAAGAGAATATAGGAAACCATTTGTCTACTTCTACTCTGCCATCTTATTGACTATAGACAAGAGATTCAGAGAAAATATATAACTGCAAGAAAAAACAAGGCAGCGGAATCCATCCAAAGAGATGTGTGCAGATATGTGCTGACAAATATTTTGCCTGTCAACTTTTCTTAGGACATCAGTCATTCCCTTCATATAATGGATGAACACAATTCCTAGACAGAATTCCTTTCTGCTCCCTTAGAGTCAAGAGTATTACCATGAAGAGAGATGGACAGAGCAGAGATGGAGCATGACAATCACAACAGCAATTGACATTGTAACAAAATGCCAAGAGCCTACTTAAAAAGGAACAATATGACACTATTTGTTCTAGTATTATCTCTTTTTAGAATTACATGTAAAGATTTACTTATTTTTGTAAATATGTAGATGGTTTTGATTTACTTTCCAGATTGGATATTTTTTAAAAAAAACACATTCTGAAGTATTAATTACCGCCTTAATATCTGTCTTCTGTTGGATGCCCAGAAGAAAGCAAAATTGATGAAAAAAAGACTCATTGGCCACTGCTCTAGAAGTCCTTCTCAATCCAAAAGTGCAATAAATGTTACATCAGTGGATGTACAGGCATAGGCAACCATGACATCCTACACAGATGAACTGAAGCACTCTTCTTCAATAGTCACACTGCCAAATGTAGGAATGCAGTTCTCAAATTTATAAAAATATAAAGAGCTGCATAGGTATTATGGAAATGTCTGTGCTTATGTCCACATGTATGTGTATACACACACATCCACAACAACACAAAAGTATGTACAAGAATGCCTTAATAGAAAGAATGGGTATCATGATGCATACCATTTTTATGCATATCCTTTCCAGAGAAATGTTTTCAAAAATAGGAATCTAGTTTAAAATTATAAAAATGGAAAAACTACAGGAAGTCCTTGACTTACAACCACAATCAAGCCCATTTTTTTCTTAAGTGAGACATGTGTTAAATGAGTTTTGCCACATTTTATGACTTTTCTTGCTATAAATGTTAAGAGAATCATTGCAGTTGATAAGTTAGTAACCTAGTTGTTAAGTGAATCTGGCTTCTCCATTGACTTCGGTTTTCAAAAGTTTGCAAAACAGTATGAATCAGTTGCCAAGTATCTCAATTTTGATCACATGATCATGGGGATGCTACAATAATTGTAACTGTGAAAAATGATCATGTCACTTTTTTCAGTGCCATTGTAACTGTGAATGGTCACTAAATGAACTGTTATAAATCGAGGACTACCTGTACTAGAAATCCCTAGCCAACATTTTTTCTTCCCTCTACTGAATCGTGTATTCTGCTTTTGGCCTATCATTTGCTTTGGAAATCAGCTTTCAAATCGATCCAATACAAGAGGTAAAACAGTGTTTTTCAAATTTGTCAACTTTAAGATTTGTGGACTTCAATTCCCAGAATTGCCCAACTAACATGGTTGAAGGATGCTGGGAGTTGAAGTCCACATAACCTAAAAACTCTGATAAATAGAACCAAATACTGATTTGATGAAACTCAGAGGATTCTTTGTCACTTTCTGGCAAACAGATAAAATGCCTTCTAAAGTCATCATTTTGATAGGTCTGAACCTGCTTTTCATTTCTCAAGCTTAACACACTCAAGCTTGGCATTATCTTGTCCAATAACTACTGTCCTGCTGCTCTTAAAAGATTGTCCTTTGTAATAACATCTATAATCTTTCTCTCTAAGATAGGGGTCTGCAACCCACGGCTCTGGAGCCACATGTGGCTAATTCATCCCTCTGCTGTGGCTCCCTATCACTTAAAATATGGGTCACAACTGCCAATGTGTGATATCTGCTGGCACACAATTTATTGTGGTTTTCGACCTTTTTTTTTCAGAATTCAAAATGTTTTTGTTGCAAATTTGTTGAATGTGTTTTCTCTGTAGCAGTTAATTGATTTCACACTATAGTTAGGTAAAAGGTAAAGGTAAAAAATAATAATATATGCAGTGCTATCTTCATTTTGGATGTCAAAAGGGTTTTGTGGCTCTGGGTGTTTTCTTTCCTGTGGGAGATGAGTCCACATGGCTCTTCTGAGTGTTTAAGGTTGCCTACCCCTGCTCTAAGAGAAGCTATTTTGCAATTGTGGCCTTTCTCTTGAAATTTTAGGCATTGTTGGTAAATCAGAGATTAGCTACTTTTTCTAGCACCTCAAATTTCTTGAAATAGCCAAGTCTGATGAGTTTTTAGGAATCTTCGGCTAGAATCTAACCAGATCAATTAGAAGATTACTGAAATCTTTTATTTTAGAGATTTTTTTTAGAAAGATCTTTAGGGACAAAATTAATTTTGGGAGCACAGATACAACAGATGCTGTGATGCTTGCAGGGACCCTGCTGCTGATCTGTTTTCCAGATGAATATGTCTGGGAATATATTAATGTTTTATGCATCACCAGGTGTCTATTGATGTCTTTTTCTGTGTTCTCCCATCTGACAGTGAGTAATAGATGATGTCATGCCATTTGATTCCTGTCTGAACTGTAGCTGTATATGCAGATCTTCAGTTGTTGCAAAGGTTTTTCACATTAAGGAGAATGACTAGCCTGACAATCTGAAGTTCCAATCTGATTTACAGGTAGATGTATCTTTATTGTTAAGTTAGATGCCACCCTCACATTCAAATAGATTTGGATTTTTCTTATGTACAAGGTTAGGACAAAAAAAAGTTAAGTCAATTTTATTATGTTTATTTTTAGAGTTTTCTTGCCTTAACCATATATGTTATTAATTTATCAGATTTGAAAGCAGTAATAATATTTTAATTTAATTTGATAAATATTTATGCATGGCTTATTCAGAAGCACAAAAATAACCTATGGCATTATAGAAACTGAATTATGTAACTTGCTTATTGCTGTACTGCAGAAAGTGAATTACAGGCATAATTTTAGAAATAAAGTAAGTTATCTAATATTGATTCAAGGGCAAATTGTATATTTCAGCTATACTATGGTAACAAGGTTGTCCAAATTTTCATTCTATTCCAGACTGCTTAAAAGCCTTAGAGAAAATTTGTTACCAGAATCCTAAAAATAACAGATTCAATGAGGGTCTTATGGTTATAGGAAAGAGGTTGAAAACATTTTTACCTAATGATAATATAATTTGACTCTCTTCAAGATAGCGTACAATCTTTTGTTTTTCATCTAATTGCATTATTAGATCCCAGAAAGGAATGGATCCATTCCATTTCTGTGTTGTTCCTTTTTAGGCTGTGACTGATAAAACATTATCGTGTTTCCCTAAAAATAAAACAGGGTTTTATTTTCTTTTGACCCCTGAAATGACTAGATGAGACATAATAGCAGTGTTCCAATATCTCAGGGGTTGCCACAAAGAAGAGGGAGTCGAACTATTCTCCAAGGCATCTGAGGGTAGAACAAGAAGCAATGGGAGGAAACTAATCAAGGAGAGAAGCAACTTAGAACTGAGGAAAAGTTTCCTGACAGTTAGAACAATTAATCAGTGGAACAGCTTGCCTCCAGAAGTTGTGACTGCCCCAACACTGGAAGTCTTTAAGAAGATGTTCAATAGCCATTTGTCTGGAACAGTATAGGGTTTCCTGCCTAGGCAGGGGGTTGGACTAGAAGTCCTCCAGGGTCCCTTCCAACTCTGCTATTGTATTGTATTGTATTGAAATAAGCACTTGGGCTTATTTTTGGGAAGGTCTTATTATTTTTGAGGTGCAGGAGGTGGTGAGCATGGTCACCTCATGCTTATTTTTGGGAAAACAGGTATATAAAACTACCTAAAATACTAAAATTCAATACAAAGTGGAAGAAAAGAAGCATATTATTCATAAATATTTCGCAAAACTATATGTGCAAGATAGTATGGAGGAAATCAAAATAAAACATTATTTAAACACACAAAAGATAACATCAATCTCAAAAGAATAGCAATAGCAATAGCAGTAGACTTATATACCACTTCATAGGCCTTTCAGGCCTCTCTAAGCGGTTTACAGAGAGTCAGCATATTGCCCCCAACAATCTGGGTCCTCATTTTACCCACCTCGGAAGGATGGAAGGCTGAGTCAACCAAGAACAAAGGTAGGCGATAAACAGGCCAATAATGTTAGCCGAAGTGGAATTAGTCCTGAAAAATCAGAAAAATAATAAAATCCCAGGACCAAACAGAATACCGGTGGAGCTATACAAATATAATAAAATAATATTGGAAGAGCTAGGAGTGGAAATGAGGTTTTAGGAAAAGCCAAGATACCTGAATCATGGACAGAAGCAATAATATCGCTAATACCAAAAGAAGAAACCAACCTACAAGAAATTCAAAATTACAGGCCAATTTCATTCACTCCAATTATAAAATATTTTTAGCAATTATGGCAGGAAGAATTAAACAGGTTTTAAATGAACGAATACAGCCAGACCAAAACGGATTTTTACCTCACAGAAACATTAAAAATAATACGAGAGTCATCCTAGACGTAATAGAGCATTACGAGGCGCATCCAGAAAAACAAATGGTACTGGCTTTCCTTGATGCACAAAAAGCATTTGACAACATAATCTGGAAATTTATAATAACACTATTGGACGAGATGAAATTCAGAGAAAAATTTATAAAAATGATAGAAGGATTTTATAACAGTCAGACAGCCAAAATTCTGATGAATGGAGATATAACAGAGAATATTGAAATAAAAAAGGAGTCAGACAGGGATGCCCCCCTCTCTCCTTTGCTGTTTATATTAACTTTGGAAATTTTATTAAATGAAATTTGGAAGGACCAGGGAATAAAAGATTTAAGACTCAAAAATGAAGAATATAAGGCCCAAGCCTATGCTGATGACTTAGTATTTGTTCTAGAGGATCCATTAGAATCCAGCCTGAAATTAATTCAAAAATTAGAAGAATATGGCGAAGTGGCAGGACTAAAGATCAGTAAAGACAAAACAAAAATGATAACCAAGAACATGACAAAAAAGGAAGAAGAGAAACTGGAAGTAGCAACCAGAATGCAAATAACTAAGGAAGTGAAATACTTGGGGATTTGGGTGTCGGCAAAATGTTCCACAATTAAAGATGATAATTATAATAAATTAGTGATACAAATAAAGAAAGATTTAGAAAATTGGAACAATATTCAGCTTTTACTCATGGGACGTATAGCAACAATTAAAATGAATACCATTTTACCAAGAATCTTATTCCTGTTGCAAGCCGCACCTATTAATCTGGGTAAAAACTTCTTTCAAGAATTAAACAAAATAACCGCTAGGTTCATTTGGCAGGGACGAAAAGTGAGGATTAAACTAAAGTCAATGCAAGACAGCAAGGAGAGGAGAGGTTTAGCATTACCAAAATGGGATTTATACGCATCAGCAGTAACAATAACATGGGTGAAGGATTGGATAGAACTAAAGAATAAAATAATTTTGACCTTAGAAGGCCATGATTTGCAAGCAGGTTGGCTTACATTCCTATGGGATAATAAAAATAAAACACACAAATACTTTCAAAATCATTTAATTAGAAGAGCATTATTGGAAAAATGGCTCAAAATAAAATAAAATAAAATCCACTATGTGAAAATCCCAAATTGCTATCACCGACAGAAAGGACGACACATCCAAATTTTAGAGATTTGAACAAAATGCTAAGATATAGAGATTTAATTGATAGACAGGGAAATTTAAAAACAATTGAAGAATTGGCAGAACAGAACATGAAAATTGACTGGCTATCTTACCTCCAAATCAAAACTAAATACAATAATGATACTAAATTATATGACATCGAAACAGAACCACACAAATTGGATAAAATTATTCAAAGCTCAGATTGAAAGATGATAGGGAGAATATATATATATATTCTCCTGAAGTATAAAATGGAAGACGAAATTGTGAAAGAACAAATGATAAAATGGATGCAGAACTTTGGCTATAATATTGAATTAGACAAATAGGAAAAATTTTGGGGAACAAACTTAAAAATGACACTATCAGTTGCATACAAGGAAAACCAGTACAAAATGTTTTACAGATGGCACCTGGCACCAACAAGGTTAGCTAAAATCTTAACAAATACCTCCCCAAAATGTTGGAAATGTGAATCAATACATGGAACATATTACCATTTATGGTGGACCTGTGAGGAGGTTAAAATTTTTTGGAAAAGGATCAAAAATTGGCTGGAGGCAATAACAGGAGTTAAAATAGAATGGAAACCTGAAGGTTTTTTTAATTAGGAATAATGTCCGCGAAATACAAAAAAGAAACATGCCACTCACTACTTTGAATGGTGTTAGTCCTGTACTACTGTCAACAGCGACTTCAGCAAAAAAACAGAAGGTCTGTCTAATTGGATTGCTGATAGTTCACATAGCACCTCAGGTACTGCTCTACCATGGCGTTCAGTCTCTCTGCCCCCCCCCCCATTGATGCTTGGGTGAAAAACCGAGCTAAGGCCCTGTGATGACCCAATGGACTGCAGGAACTCCCTTCAGAACTTAGCCATGAACTGGACCCCTCTGTCTGAGATAATTCTTCAAGGTACTCCATTCAGGCGGTAGATGTGCTTCAGGAACAGTTTGTCCAGCTTGTGAGCTGATAGTCCACTGCAGGGTATGAAGTGTCTCTGTTTGGAAAACAGTTCTGTTACAGTCCAATCACTGTGTTTCCCTCACTTTTCAGCAACTCTACTATAAAGTCCATTGCAATCTCCTGCCACGGCCTCGTTGGCTCTGCTACTGGTTGCAGCAGTCCAGGGGGTTTTCCCGGTCATCTCTTCATTGTGGTGCAGATGGTGCAACATTTCACATAACTATCCATATCTTTCTTTATCCTGAGCCACCAGAACAGCCTCTGGGCTAAGTATAAAGACTTTAGGAATCCAAAGTGGCTTACCAGTTTGGTGTCATGTCTCCTCTGGAGAATTAGGGTGTCTAGGGATTCCAGGATGCAGAGTTTTGTCTGCTTCCATGCGAGGTCATCTCTTTTTGTCAAGATGTGTTGGTTGTTTCGGAACCAGGAGTCTGCTAGCAGTTCAGTTTTGAGTCTCATGTTTAGGTCGCTTGTGGGTTGGTCTTGCTGGTCATGGCATTGTCATCTAGTAGTCACATGGGCAGCTATTTGAGTAGGGGGAATGATGGCATCCACCACCTGTTCCCATTTGCATTTGTACTGGGGCATGTGGGAGAGGGCATCAGCTAGAAAGTTCCTCCCCCCTGGAATGTGTTTTAGTACAAAATCGAAACAGTTGAAATATTGAGCCCATCAGACTTGTTTGGTTGATAGTTTCTGAGGGGTCCTGAGAGCCTCAAGATTTTAGTAAGTCCAGACTTCAAACAGTTTCTGGCTCCCTTCCAACAGGTGTCTCCAGGTTAGCAGTGCCCATCTCATTGCGAAAGCCTCCTTTTCCCATGCGGCCCATCGTCTCTCTGTGTCTGTGAGCTTGCGGGAGGTTTAGGCACAGGGTTGTAAGTTTCCTTGGCTGTTTCTTTGGAGTAGCACCACTCCCACTGCTATGTCGCTGGCATCTGCTTGGATCATGAAGGGTTGCTCAGTCAGGATGCTTCAGCACCAGTTCCTTTGCAAACATTTCTTTTAATGTTTCAAATGCCTTTTGGCAGGTTAGGTCGCACTATAGAGCTTGTCCTGGATGAGGTTTCGTTCCTGAGCTCTCTGTCTTCAAGAAGTCTGTCATGGGTTTGGCAATCTTCATGAAGGGAGGGATGAATTGCCTATAGAAGTTCATGAACCATAGGAAGCTTAGTAGGTCTGCTGGTGCGAAGGAGTTGGCAGACTAGGATGGCTTGTACTTGGCTGGGTCCATCTCTATTCCCTCATTTGACACTCAGTAGCTCAGGTAGTCTAGTCTTGCATGGTTGAATTCCCATTTTTATAGCTTGATGGACAGGTTGGCTGCCAAATGTTTTTCCAGTACCTGTCTGATTAGGGGTATGTGGTCGTTCATGGTCTCCATGTAGATGAGGATGTCACCAGGTAGGCAAGGATCCCCTTGTAGAGGTGTTCATGCAGCACCTCATTTATTAATTGCATGAACATTGCTGGGGCTCCCTGCAATGTTCCCTCTAATTTTTTTTCAGTGTGAGCGGAAAAGTATAGTGTTTGAGCGGCACATTTTCATGCCTGAGCACCTGAATTTTTTTCACAGATGTCACCTAAGACAACAACAAAATCAGTGTTATTTGAAACTCAAAGTTATGTTTATTCAAAGTACCCGCTTAATTAAAAGTGTTATATAATATCAGTATCACTTAACAGCAGTCCTGCTTAGCAACCAAAATGTTGGCTCAGAAACTCTGGCATTGAAGCACGCAAGTCTTAAAGCTGTCAAGTTACAAGACCCTTGCACCCCTAACCCTTTAGGGAAAAAAACCCCAGGGGTCTTCAAACCTGACAGCTTTAAGCCTTGCTGACTTCAACTCCCAGAATTCCTCCTCCAGTCATGTTGCAGCAACGTCATCTGCGTGGATCTGCTCCATCTTCGGTTTTTTTCACAGGAGGTAGGGCTGCTGCTGAAGATGCCAACGAGCCTCCACTGCCACTAGAATATGCATTTGTTTAGCATGACATAGAATAGTCTTTCAACCAGAAGTATGGAATAAAAGAGAGACTGATAAATATTTAAAAAAATAAAACCAAAAAGCAGCTATTTATTTGAGTTCTAGATAAACATTTAGTTCAGATTTAATAGTGTTTCAGAGATGTGGCTGTCAGCTATTTGTGTATGTATGTTATTATTATGGAAGGTTAGATGAGATTTCACCAACATTATTCATCCCTGATTAATGCATTCATTCTAATAATCGAGTCTGACTCTGAATTACAAATCTATGTCTGAAGAATCTGGGTTAAGTTTTGGATTGGAAATTTGGGGAACATGAAAGTTTATGCATAATTTTTGTAATTTTTTCATTGGGTCTTAATAATGATTTTATTCATTTGGGATTTTTTTCACAGGCTTAACACAGCTCTAATTTTGTCATTAGGAGCAATGTAACATTGGCCACTAATGTATTGTATACAGGTTGCCTTAGAAGGTAATATCTTTTGTATAGTAGGAACTTAAGATAGGCAGACTTCATACAGATAAACAATTGAGAAATATTGTTCTTTTTAAAAAGCAGTGTTAATTGCTGCACCTTTCTCATATTAAGTATATTAGCTCAAGTTCATGTTAGGAAAAACTTTCAGTCTTAAAGGTTTGGTGAGGAGAAATCCAAAAATTCTTTTAAAGAATTTAAATTAAATTTGAGGCTACCTCTGCTTTCGCTCTCCCTCCCTCAGTTGTGCAGCAGCGGCAACGGCAGCTCTCAGCCTACGGCGGCAGCGTCACACAGGCTGTGGAAGGAGGAAGAGGAGGAGGAGGAGGGAACCAAAGAGAGGCTTTTACTGCTTGCTTGCATGGTAAGGGTTGGGGCCCCTTTTCTATCCTATGTCTGTGGGTACACCCTTGCCACCAGATGGTCGGTCCCCACTTGTCTTCCCACTGTCATTGGATTCTGGTGACTGGTCATTGTTGCTTGGGGTCCCCACTTTCATCTGGGTGGGGAGGGACCTCTGCAGCCTGGAGGGCCTTCCAGGATGCATGGGTAGCCTGTTTGTGGCCCCGTTCCAGTGATGCCCTGGGTGGTAGCTCTGGCATTGGCATCAGGGTTGGTCATGCATGCAAATGCCATGTGGCCCACCCCCCACATCTGTAGCATTTCAGTGGACTTTCAGTTGGTTTTGGGACCCACTGTGTTGCTGTGGGTCCCCGTCAGCTGGGAGATTTCAGATCAAGTTGACCTCTCTTTCATGTCTGGTGGCTTTCTCATGTCATTAGCATGCAATCTGCCATTGACTTTTATTGCTACTCGGAACCACTCAGAGAGTCAGTTTGGGATGTTGCAGTTGACAGTTACCTGTGCAATCTGCTTGTCCAGACTTGTTCTGAAAAAATGCACTGAGAGACACTCTGGTGGTAGCTTTCCAATGACTCTCCTAAATTCATGGATGTGCTCTTTGATGGGGCAGCCCCTCTGCTTTAGGTCACTGAGCTCATCTTCTGCTTACAGGTCCTTTGCCACCTTCTCAAATGTGGCCTCTAGCAGTCACGGAAATCATCTACACCTTGCATTGGGGGGCTCTTCTCTTGTGGAGGGCTGCTAGCCATTCCCTTGCTTCTCCCTCTAGTGATAGTATTCACTATGGCTCTGGGGGATGACTAGAGGTGTCCAATCGTATTCTAGGTGGATCTCAGCTGAGTCAAGGAATAGGGCTAACTGGTCTGAGTCCCCATCAAACTTTCCTCTGTACCGGGGTGGTTCAATCAGCACTGCTTGCTATGTGAGAGAAGCACTGGTTTCATCCTCCTTCTGATAGTTGGAGAAGGGGAGCTGTATTCCCATCTGCTTCTCATCACCTGAAGAGGATCCTCTGCTCCTCCTTTCTCTTTTGGCCTGCATAATGGAGGGTGGCCCAGTCAATTTCCTCCCTCTGTTGCTCTATGGAACTCCCCAGGGGCTCCTTTGGTGGGTTTGGGGTCCTGGCTGGGTTCCAGTCCATCATCCCCTCCACTCTTCCCAGCTCGCTCAGAGCCCTTCCATTTTTCTGGACATTAGAGTGGGGAGCTCAGCTTTAGCTGCTTTAGGGATTGAATACTCATCTCCTGTTGCTTCGCCCATCTCAGCTTTAATGTCTGAGGTCAAGCTGCACTCCAGATGCAATCAGGCTCTCTTCGGATAGCTGGCCATTTGCCATGGTTTCCTGAGTTTCCCTCCAGGCACCACCGATATTTAAAAGCAGACTTGACTCTCTGTAAAGTTTCCTAAAAATGCCCTAATTGATTCATAAGTATTGAGTCAAGTTTCAATACAAAACTAATCATTTATTAGGAGCATCCTAGGCAAGATCTGTTTGCAGTCAAGTCTATGCTTTGTTTGATTTATTGCTGAACTTCATCTCTGTTCCTTCCCTCCCCTCAGTCTGGGTCATAAATCACATTCCCCTATAAGATGCACCCTTCCCAAGCCGGCTGCAGTAATCTGAACTGTCAGTATGCGTGGAATGCACTCCCCCTCCTTCTCTCACCATGACAATGCTGGGAGTTGACACCCAACATACTTATGAAGGTAAGATTAAATGCTTGTTAGAAAATAATTTCCTTTACCATCCCATACCAAAAGACAAACCATCAATCTCTTAATTGTTATACATTCTATATTATAATAACCATCTTTTGGTTCTTTGAATAAATCCAGATTACATGTCACATTCTGTTATTCAATCAGAAACAGGGAAGCATTACAGCTACAGGTAGTCCTTGATGTATGACAACAATTGAGCCCAAAATTTCTGTTGTTAAGTGAGATATTTGTTATCTGAGTTTTTACAATCTTTCTTGCCACAGTTGTTAAATGAATCACCACAGCTGATGTTAGTAACACAGCTGTTAAGTGTATCTGGCTTCCCCATTGATTTTGCTTGTCAAAAGATTGCAAAAGGTGATCACATGAACTTGGGACACAGCAACAGTCATAAATACCATGTTTCTTCAAAAGTAAGTCCTAGCTTGATTTTTACATGTGCCCAATATAAGCCCTACCTCCAAAATAAGCCCTAATTAAGATCCCACCCATAAAGGGGGTAGGGTGAGGCATATGGGTAAAAATTAAGCTGGGGTGGGGATGGGGTGGTGGTGGAGCTGCCCTACTTTCCAGGCCTCTCAAACCCCCAATACCTGCTTTGCCTTGCTGGCCCACTTCTTCTGCGGCCGCTAGCCACAGCTTGTGCATGTCATCCCTCACCTCTGTTTCACTCTCAGAGGTCCTTCCAGAAAGCTGTCTGCAGGCAAGAAATGAGATGTGGATTGATGCGTGCATCACCCCCATGCCTCCATTTTGCCATCACAGGTCCTTCTGGAAAGCCCTCCGCAGCCGATAACAGAGCTTTCCAAAAGGCTTCTGACAGTGAAATGGGGGCTGAGGACAACACATGTGTCAATCCAGAGCCTGTTTCTCAGCTGCAGAGTGCTTTCTGGAGGGCCTCTGACAGTGAAACAAAGGCTGGGGGTAACGTGTGAGCATTGGCAAGTGATTGCAGAAGAAGAGGGCTGGCAGCAGGCTCCTGTTGGCTGAGGTTGTTGGTGCCGCAAGGTGAGTCAGTGTAAGATCCCTCCGCCTATGAAAACAAGAGATGGTGCCTTTTTTTTGTTGGAAAAAATATATAAGAAGGTCTTATTTTGGGGAAAACATGGAATGAATCAGTTGCCAAGCTTCTGAATGTTGATCATATGATCATGGGGATGCTAAAAAAAGTCATTAATGTGGAAATATGTTATAAATCCCTTTTTTTCAGTTGTAACTTTGAATGGTCATTAAATAAACTGTTGTAAGTTGAGGACTACCTGTATACTCAAAAAATAAATAAATTGTATTAGAATATATAAGTAGCTATATAAAGATTTTTTTAAAAAATAATCTGTGTTTCCATTTTCTTTAGTGAAATCTATATCTGATTAGGTCAGATTTTACATACTGATCTTCTGAGATATTCTGATTGGTTTCCATTTGAAACTGAAAAATAAACTCAATTAAACTGATATTCACTCAGTATTCATTGGAAATGTTTTTTTTTAAAAAAACTTAAAGAAGAAAAATTATATACTAGCAATAAACTTCTGTTATAGCATTCCCATTTCTCGACTGATCTCTTAATAGATCTTTTAGGCTAGAATGATTACCTATTGCAAATATATCGTTATTTAGCATATAGTTTAATATACAGTTTATATAGAAATAAAATGCAATTGATGTATTTGTTACAAATATTTATATGCAGGCAATCCATGGATCATGGTTAATAAACAAACAAACAAAAAATCAACAGCAACATATTACAACAAAACAGAGCTAATATAAAATTCATGAGAGCAGAAGCCACCAGGCATTGCTGATAATAAATTATTATTGGATTAATTGTTTTATTACTGATAAACACAATCTCTGGATTCAATTCTCAAATACTTTATTAGTGCCTCAAGGTACAAGTAGTAAATTTCTGCATCTCTTCATTAAGGTTTCATTCTTCATTCTATTTTTCTACCTACAAATAGCCATCTGGTTTGGGAGAATAAGAAATATCTGACAGCCCTTTCAAGACATTGTGTCACTTGGGTGAGATTGGCAGCTATATAAATTGGATTAATCAATCAGTAGATTGATTGTATTTTTTACCTAGGCTGTTCAGTTGTTGTTTCAATCTGAAGCAAAATACAGATATTGTTGAGTGCTATCTTCAACTTGCCTAAGTTTGCTGCTATCTTTTAGAGCCTCTCTTCTGTATTTGAAATAGCACACAAAGGATCTTCAACAACAAAACCTGAAAATCTCAATCAGTAAAAGCATTTATTAAAGAACAGAGTTTAATTCTGAACTTGCTAAACTATTCTTACTTCATCATATCTAATCAGAACATTTTGCTGTTGTGTGCATTTGACAGCTAGAAATTTTAGTTTTAAATCTTCTAGTTGGATTGAGAGTTTGAGAAGAGTGCAATTAATTTCTTGTTCCTTGATAATATATGTCAAGCTGTTTTACTTGGTTCACTCAAAATAATTGATTCAACATATGGAATGCTCCAAAAACACTTTCAAATAAGTGTTGAGCTGCTTGAATTCAGAAGGAATTAGTAAAACTACAATATCTCTAGCCTTGCAAATTCACATATGCAGGACAAATGTCTCTATGAGAAGACTAGCTCATGTAAGCAACTGAACTAGCAAATCAAGACTCCATATCATATGAAGAGCCTCTTCACACAGAAGAGACTCTCAACTATAAAACTTTGATTTGTACCAGTGAATAATAATGTTAATGTTAATGTTAAGAATAACAACAACAACAACAACAACAACAACTCCGCCATTGCCAGTACCAGGCCCGGATGAGAAAGGAGGAGGGTTGGGATCAGGTTGGCAACCTGACCCCATTAAAAAAAAAACGCCAACCCATATAACATGGTGAAAGAAACGAATAAAAATTCTATACCGCATCAGTCATTGCACAGGTTAACAAGGGCCGCGGCAGATGTTGAGGTCCCTGGAATCCATCGACAACTGGGCTACAAGTGGACCAGCCAACAAAATGGCAAAAATATAGTGCAGATGAAAATTGTGCCATAATGGCCTGTTACTACAACTCAGAGCCAGAAAAAAGAGGCTATTTAAAGCAAATGAATGAATTATGGAAACAACAATATCCAGATTCAAATGTTAGTGAACAATGACTAGCAGATCAAAGGCGATTTATTATACAGAATAAAGTGTTTAGTGAAGTTGAACTTGAGGAAATTCAAGCAAATTGCAAAACTAAAAAAACAACATCACAAGCAGAAATAATTGATACTCAAGACACAACTAAAGACATTGTAGTAGAACTCCCAGAAGAAGCTGTCGGGGAGCAAATAACAACACTACCACCAGAACCAGTTATCACTGAACCAACTGATGAACTAACTCAAAACCAAAAAGAATTGAAGGACAAGATCATGGAGCATTTTCTGTCTAATGAGGAAAGGCAACATTTACCATCATTAAAAACTGTGCCTAAGAAAATTTTGGCCCCTATCATGAAAATGTTTTCAACAATTGAATCTGGATCCATTTTGGAAACGAACCAGTTAATGTACACTGCAGCTGTAATAGTCACTAATGAGCTAGGCATTAAAATCAAAGCACCTAGTCACACAATGGAAAAAGCAACAAAGCCAAAGTGGAAAATCCGATTAGAACAAGAAGTCAAAAAATTAAGGGCAGATGCTAGCAACTTAAAGAACATGCATGGGCAATGGCTTAAAAACAGCAAAATCATAGATCAGCTAATCAGAAGATATAGATTGGATACAAGAAACATCAATGAAGCTGTAGAGATTGTAAAACAGCAGATAACAGCAACAGCTAGAAAAATTGAAAGATATGAGGCACGAATCATCCAATATAAACAAAATCAGCAATTTCGATCAGACCAATGGCGTTTTTATCAAAGTCTTAATGTGAATGGTGACACCAAAAGTGAAAAAACAGAAAAGCATTCCACAGTTGAATTCTGGAAAGAATTGTGGGAAAATGCAAAGGACTACAATAAGGAAGCAAAGTGGATACACGACTTTGAGAAAAGCATTGGCAACAAACAAATGCAAGTATTAGAAATAACAACTGAGATGGTCAAAAATCGAGTAAAAAAAGTAAAGAATTGGACATCACCTGGAAATGACCAATTACATGGTTTCTGGTTCAAATTTCTAACCAGTTTACATGCAATATTGGCCAGGCAACTGAATGAAATTTTACAAAATGGTCAAATTGATGAGATCCTTCAAATTACTCACAGGCATTATTGCAGATAACATTATGGATTATTTTGAAACAAACAACATCTTGCCAGTAGAGCAAAAAGGCAACAAAAGAAGGAGCAGGGGCACAAAAGATCAGCTGCTAATTGATAAAATGATATTAGACAATTGTAAGAACTGAAAAACAAACTTGAATATGGTCTGGATTGATTACAAAAAGGCATTCAACTCATTGCCACATAGTTGGATCATAAAATGCTTAGAAACAACTGGCATTAGCAAAAATATTACAGCCTTTACTGAAAAGGCGATGAAACAATGGAGAACTGAGTTGGCAGTAGGGAATGAGAACTACAGAATGGTTAATATCAAGCGAGGAATTTTCCAGGATGATTCACTTTCACCTCTTCTCTTCATCATCGCGATGATCCCACTATCAGTAATCTTAAAAAAAATGAAATTAGGCTACCAAACAGCTAAAGAAGCCGAAAAAAATCGCATTTATTATGTATGGATGATTTGAAACTCTATGGAAAGTCAGAAATAGAAATCCAATCACTGACAAACACAGTCTGAGTATTCAGCACCGATATTTCAATGCAGTTTGGCATGGTAAATGCACCACTGTATCTATAAAAAGGGGCAAAATCACTACATGTGAGGGAATACTGGCTGCTCAAGAGCAAGCACTACAAACTAATGCCATGATAGCAAAGATACAAAAATCCACTGACAACCCAAACTGCCGACTTTGCAATAACAAAGTCAAAACTGTTTCACATTTAATATGTGAATGCAGCAAAATCACACAGATTACAAAGATAGACACAACCGAGTTGCTAAATTAATCCACTGGTCATTATGTAAAAAAATGTGATTTACCTGTATCCAGAAAGTCATGGAAACATAAAGTGGAAAAAATTATTGAAAATGGGAAGATGAAGATCTTGTGGGACTTTCAAATACAAACAGATCATCATTTGGAGCACAACACGCCAGATATCACAGTTGTAGAGGGCCGAAGTGTACAGTTTATTGATATCGCTGTTCCAGGAGATGCTAGAGCCGAGGAAAAAGAACTAGAAAAAATAATGAAATACTGCAACCTTGCCATCGAAATTACATGGTTATGGATGAAGCATGTAACAGGGATACCCATTGCCATCGGGGCACTTGGCACCATGTGCAAGAATTTTACAAGATACATCAACAAATTGCAACTTCCTGCAATAACACCAGCAGAACTGCAAAAAACTTTGTTACTCGAACATCTTATATTTTAAGAAAGTTATTATTATTAATAATGTCTAAAAAGAAGATATTCCATTATATTGCATTTTCTTCCTTTTTCTTCAATGCTGCAGGAAACCAGGTTGCAAATTCCATGCAGCAAGAGTCTGATTTGTTATAGTGGTCAAGGCATCAGACTAGAAAGTAAGAGACCTTGAGTTCTAGTCCTGCCTTGGGCAAGCCAACTGGGTAACCTGGGGCCAGTCACTTTCTCTCAGTTTTAGAAAGGAAAAATCTTGCCAAGATATCTGCAGAAACATGTCCAGGCCATTTCCTGGAGTGGAGATGATTGAACAGAAGAAAAAAATAACCTTCAGCAATAACTGCATTATAACAAATAGTCATGATGCACATCATGGTGTGCGATATATAGTGATATATAGTAAGTTGAAAGAGAGGTTTATTAAGCCAGGAAATGTATGTGGGACATGTCATTAATTTATTGCTAATACATGATTTAACAATTGTATTACAAGAATGAGAAAGAGAAGTTTCTCTAATGGTAATTTGGGCACACTGACATAGGTGGCATAAGTGTCAGGAATCAAATAATAGATGGTGACCCTAATTTAAAAAGTAGGATTATTTATGTCTAAATAATCATGCACTATTCTCTTACAAAGTTCATAAGACAAAACATCTTCATAGGTTGCAAGTTGGGGTTGTTGTTGTTGTTTGGCTGGGAGAGCAATCTACAGCACAGAAGATGTGGCAAGCAACATATCTTCAAATTACTGAATGCAAAGTTTTATAGAAATATTTCTGAGCCATAAAGTAATAGAAAAGCAATAGTAGAAGTATATACTTCTGTCCCTGATCAAAAAGGTACATGGAGTTTAAACTGAAAAGTAAAATGTAAAAACATGAGAGTGAATAGTTGATGCCTCCACAAAACCCTCACAGCAACCTCATGTCAATTGTTACCCCCTCACGACTGATAAACTCAACCTATAGACTTGTCTTATTTTTAGCACTGCTTTCGCCTTTATTTTTTTTTCTGCCTATGATCCATCCTAAGAGCCTACACATCAAAGGTGGGTTGCTGCCAGTTCACCCCGGATCAGTAGTAGTGGTTGCGGGAGGCTCTGCTCACCCACCCAGACGCTTCTGCGGATGCACAGAAGCAGAGTACGCACATATGAGGATGTGCCCTAACCAGTAGTAAAAAAATTAACAATCCACCACTGCTACACATCCATGGTAGAGTAATTTAAGCTTGTATATTTCTGTCCAAAATCACAGTTGAAAGAAAAGAGTTTTCATCTGCCTACAATTCACAAAGTAGACACCTCCAACACTGAAATGGTGTTTAAAAAGGTGATCATGCTTACATGTACCACAAAAGGCACAAGGTCTGTCTTCAAAGAAGCAGTAATTTAAGAACATGCACAAGTTGGATAAACATTTCTGGGGATACAAGCATAAAAGTATGCAGAAGAGTATGCAGAAACTGCCACTTTTCTTTACCATCTCCTCTGAGTCTTGTCAAACTTGTCTCTGTCTTATTGTCATATCCATCTGCATCTGCAGGCTAAGATTGTTTAGAACAAAACATTGAGTTTAGAATTATTCTTTGTCCCTTTTTCAATCCACTCATGATGTGATCTCTTTCTTCTTCTTCCTCCTCCTCCTCTTCCTGAAAAAAATATAAAATCCTGGAACTGAGAGTGGAATTTCCAACCCTCATTTATAATGAGTTCACTAAGAAGGGTTCATTCAATTTGAAACCTTTCTTCCCGAGTGTCTTGCCCCTTGGCCCGAGTTTTCGATTACAAGATAAGAAGCCAGTGGAGTCGCCTTCTAACTCTTAGTCCCATCTATTCTTGCGGCATGAACTTTCAGAGGAAGATGCCAAAATCTGATCACAGAAAAAGAAAAGGTCAAGTGGGAATGGCAGAGCAAATGAAAAATAAAGAGGTTTAGCATATTTGGCCTTTCCTTTGCCACCACTCCCCTCCAATCCCTTTGGTTATGAAATCACCAATGGCCAAAATGCACATGGGAGCTGAGATTCATTTTAAACAATCTTGCTGCATTCCCCACCCCCATTCCAAGCCAGCAACAGAAACTTTCCATGTGCTATTAGAAAACATGTTCAGAAATAGTGAAAATAGTATTAGTATAGATACTTTGCCTTTAATTCCTAGAAAACCATTGTAATTTTCACTTGAAATTTTTACTAAGGAGAAGAGAATGCAGAAAAATGTTTGCAAGATGAGTATGATGTTCCTGAAGTTATTTATGGAGATGAACTATTTCCTGTAGAACAGTGTCTTGAGCAGGGGTGGGCAACTATGGCAACTTTATATCCTGTTGACTTCAACTGCTATAATTTCTGAGCCAGCATGTTCACTCCTGTCTTGAGAATACTTCCCACATGGCAATTAAATCCTAAGAGAATTCATCATAAAGGAGCTCTTCTTATTGGTATTTTCAGAGTAGCCCTTAATTTCTATCCTGCCTTTTAGAAATTGTTGCAGAATATCTTCTAGAGAGACATTCCCCTAGAGACTTTTAGAGAAGTTGTTTACCCAATTTCTTTATCTGAAAAATGTTCTCCAGAAGTTCAAACAAATATTTGAACCTCTCTGGAGCTCTAGCCTACGTTAGTTCAGATGGTAGATCTGAATCATATTCATGCTTTCCATTAGCACATATTTTGTTTGATTCAAACTAGCACAAGGAACAAAAAAAAAAGGAGAAAAACAGAGATTGCCATTGTGCCAGATAACCTTTTTTTTTTCTCTGTGCCATTTTTCCCTCTTCCTCTTCTCAAATCTCCTATTAACTGAAAAGAAGAATAAAGTATTTGTCTCTTTCTCTTGCTGCTTTTTCTGTGAGGACAAATGATTTATCCACTTCAAAACTGAGAAAAAAAATTATGTCTCTGGAGTACTTTTTCCATAATCCTGAAATGTATACCAATGGGGGGAGGGGAGTTTCCTTTTCAGCTGAAACAGAAAAGACATAGTGGAGAGTAGGTTGATTTTTGACAAATGTGAATTTTTAGGGAATATTTATTAAACTAAAAAAACATTATCTTTAAAAATTAATCTTTCTTTGGATAATTCATCTTCACTTAAAGAGAATTTATTCCTTCTTTGCAAGACTATTAGATATGCTAATGTTCATTTTATAAGTTTTATATATTCAGATTTCTGAATGTTGCAAAATAAGAAAAAACATGGATTTTCCCAGAAGGAAAAAAAGTTTTATTTGAAGAAATTATTCTTCAATATTAATGATCACTTTGCACACTATATTCATTATACTTTCCTTGAAATTTTGAGAATTATTCAGTATATTGTAATTATTTTCTGATCATTTGGACTATGCAAGACTAAAATTGAGCAAATAATAGAAATAAAATAAAATAAATGGCGGGGGGAGAGAAAGACTATGTGTGTTTTAATTATTCTTGTCCATTGCTTATACAAATAGAGAAAGAAAAATAATATGATACGGAAAAAGATAAGAAATATGTAAAGAAGTGACTTCCAATGTGCAGAGAAATTCATCACTCCATGTAGGGTTAAAAACAAATACCTTTTCATTTCATATCCCATTCTGTATCTATAAGCAAATCCATAAAGCATCAACTTTTTAATCATGCTCTCAGCAAAAAGGTCTGTAAAGGATTGCCAGAATTTTGAAAATAAATGTCTTATTTTAACCTTGATCAGATAAATCAACTCCGTACTTCTTCCTTTTACTTCTAACAGGATATAAATCTCTTTAAGTAAAGTCTTAATCTTTAGTCATTCAAATATTGTCAGTAGGACAATATCTTCAGTTCTTTTTTATCCCATGCACTGTATTCTTCAAGGGGTTAATAAATTGCTTTTGCAGATCAGATAAAAAAATATTTCTGGAACCATTCTCTTGGTTTGTCATTTGTATTTCTCCTTTAATGTATAAAACTTCAGCCAATTTCACTTGCATGTCCATTAAAACATCTGTTTCCAAATCATTCCCTTGGCCTGTCATTTGTAGTTCCACTTTTGGTACTTTCTCTGTCTTGTCAGACAAATTTCCTGCACATCTGTCATTGCCTCACTGACATCTTTTGGACATAACTGATGCAGAGAATTGACATCATTACTGATATCATATTATTGATATTGTCCCAGTAAACCAATACCCAAAGCTGGCTTGTATTCCCCCCCCCCCCCCATCTAAGTAGAATCTAGAATCTATATGTGGAGTTGAAGCTACACTCACCAAAATCAACCCAGATGAAGCCAATAAAATCAGACTTGCAGTCACCAACATCCTTTGCTCCAGTAATCCACCCAGAAGCAACTTACAACAAAAAGAAGAAAAAGCACTCACCAACCTGAGGAAAGACAACAACATAATCATTTCCCCAGCAGACAAAGGTAATGCACAGTGGTAATGAACACGTCTGACTACCAAGCCAAACTATCCAACCTACTCCAAAACCCCACTTACAAACCTCTAAACTTAGACCCCACTACCTATCTGAAAAAAAAAACACCAAATCCAAAATAAAAGCCTCTCCCATCAGTAAAGAGATCCAGCAAAGAATCATCCCCAGAGAGAAATCTTCCCCAAAGAGAAATCTTAGAGCCCCAAACTCTATGTCCTCCCTAAGATACACAAAGACGGAACACCACTCAGAAGTCAGCTCCATAGCCTCACCTGTACAGAATCTTGCCAAATTCCTTGTCAAACAACTCCAACCCTATGCAGAATCCATCACCTCACACATACAAAACTCACTCCACTTCATAGAAACAATAAAGAAACGAAACCTACAACCCAGTGACCTACTTGTGAGTTTCGATGTCATATCCTTCTTCACCCAAGTGCCTATAAAAGAAGCCTTGACAACTATCTAGAACAAACACAACTCCCTAAACACATTGCTTAACCAACACATACTTCATCCATAATGGACAAAGATACAAACAGATAGAAGGAACACCCATGGGATCATCGCAAACCTATACATGGAACATTTTGAAACTAATGCCTTAGATAAATCTGAACACAAACCCAAACTCTGGCTTAGATATGTTGATGACACTTTCGTGATTTGGCCACATGGGAAAGAAAAACTGGACAACTTCCTCACACATCTCAACAGCCTACACCCCAAAATACAATTCACTATGGAAATAGAAGCAAACAACCAACTTCCCTTTCTGGACGTTCTAATCTACAAAAAACCCAATGGCTCCCTAGGACACACCATCTACCGGTAAAAAAACAACCACCACCAACCGCTACTTAAACACACAATCCCAACACTACCCTGCACAGATCAACTCTGTAGCCAAGACCCTCATCTCCAGAACCAAACGCCTAGCCGACAAAGACCACCTGAAAACTGAATTACACACTCTCACAAACGTATTAATCTCCAACAGATTCTAAATAAAAACAATTACCAACCTAATCCAAAGGGAGACTCCCTCCACACAGAACCAACCTAATCCAAAGGGAGACTCCCCCCCCCCACAGAACAGGACAACAGCATTGCCCTCCTTGCTTACATCAAAGGCACAACAGATAAAATCAGCAAAACTCTCCACAAACACAATATCCAAAAAATAGCCAACATCTTAAGAAACCCCAAAGACAAAATCCAGCTAGAAAACCAAGAAGTCTACGAAATATCATGCAAAATCTGCCCTGCAACATACATAGGACAAAAGAACAGGAGAATAAATGCACGCATCACAGAACACAAGAATGCAGTAAGAAAAAAAGAAAAAAACTTCCTCCCTTTTCTAGCACCTTAAAGCTACAGGACATGAAATTAATTTTGAAGGAACCAGGTTAATCTCCAAAACTGAACACTTCAACAAGAGAATAATTATGGAAGCTATCGAAATAGAGAAACACCCCCACAACATGAATAAACGTGATGATACCTCCCACCTACCAGACATCTGGAAACCAGCCCTAGTCAACAAATGAGCTCCACCCACTACCCAGGCCGTTACAACACAAAACAACAACAAACACACAGCCAGCATCAGCACCAATCTACCAATCATGATACAACCACACAACCAATCATTGCACTTATTGAAACAAAGCCAGCACTCCACACACACACACACACCGATATGTATAGAAAGACGGCAGCTCCAACCATGCTTTAAGCCCAAAACCCAGCCTGAAGATGGCGAGTATCTTACATGGGAAAAGCAAATACAACAAGACCAGCATGCATGCATGCATGCATGCATGCATACATACATGCATACATACATGCATACATACATGCATACATACATATATACATACATATATTCCATAGCTATTACTTAGAGGTAGCTCTTTCCTCTCTAAATATTCTTCTGTAGATATATAACTGAAACCTGGCTAAGTCAAGAGGGAGGAGTCCCCCTCTCAGAAATGTGCCCAGATGGGTTCCAGGTGCTCCACCAACCCTGACACCATTAAGGGGTGGAGGAGTAGCAATGGTCGTCCGGGAGTCATTAGTTCCCCGCAGGAGCCCTGCCCCAGAGATTGTGGGGTGTGAATCTCTTCTCTTGAAGTTGGACCTAGGGGTTCAAGTTGGCTTGTTCTTGACGTACCTACCTCACAGCTGCGTTACAACAGCCCTTCCTGTGCTGCTAGAGGCAGTAGCCGGGTTGGCGGTAGAGTTCCCCAGGCTAATGGTGCTGGGGGACTTTAATCTACCGTCTGTTGGCGAACATTCTGAAGGGGCACAGGAGTTTGGGGCCTCCATGACAACCATGGACTTGACCCAAGTAGTTCAGGGCCCAACTCATAGAGCGGGACACACACTCAACCTCGTATTTCTCTCGGGGCAGTGGAGACGTGATCTGGAATTAAGGGGAATAGAGACCTCGCCCTTGTCATGGTCAGATCACTCCTTGCTGAGGCTTGACTTCAGGACACTACTCCCTCACTGCAGGGAGGTGGAACCGATTAAGTGGTTCTGCCCCAGGCGCCGATGGGATTTCATAGGGAGCTTGGAGAGATACCTGACTCCCTTGCTCGCAATCCGACCGAATCCTTAGTCACTGCCTGGAATGTTGCGGTGACTGAGGCACTGGATCGGATTGCGCCTTTGAGGTCTCTCCGCGGCAGTGGATCCAGGAGGGCACCTTGGTTCACTGAGGAACTCCGGGAGATGAAGCACCAAAAGAGATGGCTAGAGCGATGTTAGAGGACTAGTAACTCTGAATCTGATCGAACGCTACTAAGAGCCTTAATCAGGACTTACCTAGTGGCTATAAGGGTGGCAAAATGCAGGCATTTTTCTGCTCTTATTGCATCCGCGGAATCCCACCCAGCCGACCTGTTCAGGGTGACCCGCTCCCTCCTGAATGGGGCTACCCTTCAAAAGCGTTCGGAGACTAAAGCTAGTCCAGAATGCAGCCGCGCGAGTGGTCTTGGGTGTACTGAGATACACCCATATTACACCTGTCCTCCGCGAGCTGCACTGGCTGCCAATTGGTCTCCGGACCTAATTCAAGGTGTTGGTTATCACCTTTAAAGCCCTACATGGCTCAGGACCAGTGTATCTGTGAGACCGCCTACTACCACACACCTCCCAATGGCCGATAAGATCCCACAGGGTGGGCCTCCTTCAGATGCCATCAGCCGGACAATGTCAGCTGGTGGGCCCCCAGAGGAGAGCCTTCTCTGTGGCTTCTCTGACCCTGTGGAACCAGCTACCCCCAGAGGTCTGGACCTTACCCACTCTCATGGCCTTCAGAAAAGCTGTTAAAACCTGGCTGTTCCAGCAGGCCTGGGGCTGTTGATCTTATTGTTAAGGTCCAGCGCCGATCAGAACGTATGCGTGTTGGGAATTTTTAAATTATTCTTTTATTTTGGTTTCTTTTTTCTTTCTTTGTAAACCACCCGGAGTCCTCTGGGATTGGGCGGCCTATAAATTTAACAAACAAACAAACAAACAAACAAACAAACAAACAAACAAACAGACAAACAGACAAACAGACAAACAGACAAACAGACAAACAGACAAACAGACAAACAGACAAACAGACAAACAGATAAATAGATAAATAGATAAATAGATAAATAGATAAATAGATAAATAGATAAATAGATAAATAGATAAATAGATAAATAGATAAATATGATAACTACAAATTTATTTGGGCTGGCTAATGTAAGTCCACCAGAAATGTCATAAACCTTTGTATACTAAGAATTTGTCTTGTATTAAAAGGAATCCCTAGTCTACAATATTAAAGAGAACACCATATAAATCCACTTAATTATATTCTGAAGTTACTAATGTGAACTGAAGCCATTAACAGCAGGTTAACTGAAATTTTTGTTAAGTTTCATTAATTTTTGGCTGCAGCAGAAAATAGTCTGAAGAGAATAAATTACTACTGGAAAATGAATAATGCAATGCCCACAATTAATAATTTTTTAAGTTTACACTAAAATATGGCAATATTTTATATATAATCATTGCCCATTATTGATTACCAACACTGCAATATTTTTCTCATTCAATCATAGTTCATTGTAGCTTATTCAACCACTGGTGATTCTTTTCTTGTTATTGAGATTCTGAAAAGTTAAATGGTCTATAATATAGTAAAGAATTAAATAATTCAACAGTGTTAAACATCCAACTGGACAATACTGGACTACAGTTAGTTAACTAGCCTTGGCTTTAATTCATCTAAAATTCTAACTACAGAAAAGTACCAACTCTTACTTCTAACTTACTTTCAGTGATCTGTAGATATATTATATAGTTTCAGGATGAATCAAAATATTGCCTTACTGAAAAGCACTTGTGAAGTAATTAAAACATATTCTGGATAAATGGTAATGTTTTTAATAGTAAATCTATTGATCAAATTACAGAAGGATCTTTTGCAAATGGAAATAATTATTAAAAGAGTACTGCAAAAACTGGCCTATCAAAAAAATGTGTCACTTTTCCTTGGAGGTGTTACTAAAATATACTGTTAAAGCTAACTTTGACAAAACCAGTAATGATAGAAGAAACATGTAACATTCCAGATATTCATTCCATCTTTATTATTATATCTCCTAAGATGGATATTTACCTAGTTTGATCACAGTAAGAACCAGGCCTCACTTTTTGTTATTCCTCCAAAATTGATTTGGGATATTATGAACATCATACACACACACACACACACACACACACACACACACACACACACACACACACACACACACACACACATATATACACACACACACACACACATACATACACACATACATACATACATACACATACACATACATACATACACATACACATACACATACACATACACATACACATACACACATATATATAGGGGAATAGGATATATATGGGGGAATAGGATATGAACAACACACATAACTAAAAAATGGTATAGAGTCAAAATATTCATTCCACTAAAATATTCATTGTAAAACAGCATGAAAATAAAACAAAAATCTAGTAGAAGAAATTGATAAAATGTAAAGTGCCAGGGAAAGACCTCATGTTGGAGATCTAGGGCCACAAATAGGAAAGGATGAGCTTTGCAAAATGATGGGGTTTGTTTCATGAGGTCATTGTGCCCATGCCAATATTCTTCATTGTGGCTGCATTTCTATGAAGAAGAGGGGCACCATGGTAGAAATAACTTCTGATTATAATATCAAAAGTATTATGTTGTATAAGTGAATGTAGAATGCAGTGCCATTTTTACTGATGGCAACAGCATGTCTCTGGAGCATCCAGTAAGCATATTTTGCAGCTATATTAACTTATGATTCATTACAAAGAGAGAATAAGAATTAAATTTAGAATAAACCAGCCAGTGCTGGAGCTCTGCCCTGCACTAACACTATCTACTCAATGCACTCTGTCGATCTATTTATTTAGTACATTAGAGGCAGAGATTCTTGATTCAAAATCCAACTGGATTCATGGTATTCAACAAAGCTTTGTCATTTATATTTGCAAAAAAAAATACACTAGGCAACAATCTGCTATTATTTCTATACATCTAAAGGAAACTGGGGAGTAGTTGGAATTTGGAAGGAACACAGACAGCTCTGCTTTGTGTACACCAGGGATATCCAGCATTGACAACTTTAAGACCTGTGAATTTCAGTACCCAGAATTCCCTACCCAGCCATATTGCAATTTCATTTTCCATATTGCAAATGAAGGCAAATATATGTGTCCCAATATAATGTGGTAGCATCCAATCTGGGTCAGTTACCAGGACCAGAGGTTTAGTCTTCTGAGCTTTCAGTCTTGTGCTGAAGTCCATCTTCAGGGAAATTTTGGTGGAGAGAAATTCCCTTAGGATAGGCTGCAGCACGAGTCTGAAAGTTGAGAAGACTAAACCTCTGGTCCTGGTGAATGACCCAGGTTGGATCTTGCGATTTCTTTTAGGCCAAGGAAACTGCAACCCACTAGAAATTGTTGAATTAGAACTTCCAGCATCCCATTCCATTGGGCAACGTGACTAGAACTGCTGAAAAATTGTAAATAAATGACATCTACAGGGCGGGGCATAACCTTTTCCTAGGGGGTCACAGCAACACTTGTAATAACAACACAAATAATTCATACACCATTCGAAAGCCCATCAAAAACTGAGTTTATTGACACGATTTAATAGTCAGTATGACCACCATTAGCCCTTCGAACAGCATTCAAACGAGGTGGATAAGAACACAACAAATCTTCAAACAGTTCCGTTCGATTTTCCAGATTTTTCAACACAGTTTCCAAATTCATTCTCAAAGTTTCAACCGAATATCAATTTTGACCTTGCTCCTGAATCATCAGAGCTTCCACTTCATCCTTAATTATGGCCCCAATGTTCTCTGCCGGATTGAGATCTGGCGAATTTCCCGGCCAGATGTCATTGCCCCAAAATTCGACATTGTTTTCCTTTAACAATTGCTCAGTCGCATTTGCACGCATGCAAGGAGCTTTGTCATGAAGAAAGACAGCCTCACCAACCACCAAGACATTGTCTGGATCACTGAGAAATGGAATGACATTCTCCAATAAAATTTTCTCACGGAAATAACTGCCATCCCAGGATTCCCCTTTATCCTTCAAAACCCAATGCAGTTTCTTGGCTGTGAAAATGACGAAAATCCCGATGCAAGTCGGATTGCGAACGATTTGTCGATATCGTTCACGTTTGGAGATGTCGTCGATGTCTTTAGCCCAAATTCGATCGTTCTGGAAATTCGGTTTTCGAATGGCATAAACGAAGAATTCGTCAGATGGAGCCAAATGAAGAAAATCTTCCTCGGTCCATTCAGACAACCAATCGCACAACCAAAGCCGATCTTGAACGTGTGTTTGAGTTTTCAATGGTTTGCAAATGACGTGGAATGGCTTCAAACCTTCTCGTTCTCGATATCGGCCGATTGTCCTTTGATCAACTCGTTTTCCACGAATTTGAAGGATTTCTTGGGCCACTTTTCGGTTTCCTTTTCGTTGTTTGCGACTGCCAGTTGCAATGATGGCTTTGCTTTCTTGGACAGTTGCAGAGGACGCCCTTCTCCAAATTTTGTGAAACATTCTTGGGCTGTTTTGTTCCAATTATCAGTAACCCAATCCGGATGACGTTTCAATTTGTTTGCAATCCATTTTCGATTGATAAACGTCGCTCCAGCATCGCGAGCCCCTCGAAAGGCAATGCATTTTATTCTGTCAATGATCCTTTGTTCTTCCGAATCGAATTTTCCAGCCATTCTTAAAGCAAATTTAACATTTAATAGCTCATTCAATTCAGTTTTTTATGGGCTTTAAAATGAGGTGTCGCGGAAGTTGTAAACTGCTGTCGATCTTGCTGTGACCCCCTAGGAAAAGGTTATGCCCCGCCCTGTAGAGTATCAGAGATTCTTGGTTCCTACTTAAATTTTTACTGAGTGCATCTAAGAGAAAAATGTTTTTTTAAATGCTGAAACAAGCCTAATTGTTACCAATATTTCAGTGCTATTATCTTTAACTGACCAATCTAATCTGTAGTACCAGAGCCGTATGATGCTGGACATAGACATCCCTGTGCTTTATCAGTTGCTGGAACCTCTGATAATGGGTACTCCTGTTGGGTCATTACATACCCCAACTCTTAATAAGATCCTTGGCAAGGACACTCCGGTAACATCTCATTTGAGAAATAGAATAATATCTCTGCACATCTATATATGCAATACCACAAAGCCTGCCACTTTAAGATATTACCTTCAAGCATCGCATCATACCAGTCAAATTTCTTTGAAAAGCCCTCTTAGGCAAACTTATCTTAACATTTTTAGAAATCTTAAGCACATTTCCTTAAAAGTAAATACCATTGTTCTCCATGGGGTTTATTTCTGAGTAGATGTTAATAGGATTGCACTATTGTAAAAGCACAGGATCCCTTTAAGTTCTGATCACCCTGCTTAAGAAGGATAAATTGAAGTTTGTACCAAGAGAGCAGAGGAACATCGATTTATGCAACACAAAGGTACAGATATTGTGCATTTATTTTTGCATTCAACAGAAACAAGAATAGCCAGAAACCAGGGACTTAGAAATTAACAGCCCTTCTTTAAGGGTGCTAGAATAAAATATACAAACCTCTATTTTCCTTTGCAGAAGGCAGAAAGTTGTACAGAAAGCAGCTGGTGACATTGTATTCACTGCTTCCTGAAGACTAATTGAGAATGATAAGGGGGAGAAATTTTTATGTAATATATAGCTGTACACATTTCTATTTCACCCCAGATGCTCATCAAACACATCTGCTCTTTGATGCCAATAAACAACCCATCTTCCAAGCTCCTTCCTTCCTCTAAAATTCATCAACAGCCTGGAAGACAAAGAGACACGAGGGAGGTACAAATCTGAAGCTTGTTGCTTCAATTACAAGTCCGTTCCCTTACAATTTGAAACTCATCATTAGAGGTTACTCACTTTACCATTCCCAGAAGGAATTCCGCTCACCAGCTGTATCATATCCTGGTATTCACCTCATGCTAACTAAGGCGTGTAGCTGTAATGGAGTGGTGTTTTCTACAACCTTGAAGTTTGATTGTTAGACTTTGTGTGTGTGTGTGTGTGTGTGTGTGTGTCTGTGTCTGTGTCTGTGTCTGTGTCTGTGTCTGTGTCTGTGTCTGTGTCTGTGTGTCTGTGTCTGTGTAATTTGTTAATTTGGTGCTGGTATTTCTCACATTGTTTACTAAGTAAGAAAAAGAAAAACATTTAAATAACTTTATTGCAATTTTCTGTTTAATACATGCATTTCCATAGTTGTGAAACAAGATAATATAGTTTACTATTTCCTGCTAAAATTACCCAAGCTGATAAATACTTAAGGAATTATAAGGACACATTTACAACTGCACCAGAAATGACTTATTCAGCCTGAATGAAATGGGGGGGGGAACCCAGAAATCCTTGAAACTTATAAATATGTTGTACATGCTTTATGTGGAACAAAGGATTCAGTATTCTACCATAATAAAGAACAGGTATGTGGAGAAAGACTAAATATTTATCAGCACAAATAAAACACACACACACACACACACACACACACACACACACACACACACACACACACACACACACACACACACACACACACACACACACACATATATATATATATATATATATATATATATATATATATATATATATATATATGTTATATTTATGCTGATAAATAAATAAAGGGAGACTAGTATAGATCTATTTCAAGCTATTTAGCTCTCATCAGCTAGCCATACCCAAGTTTGGGAATCGAACCTGTGCTCTATTGCCTCCCAGGCAGGGAGTTAACCATTTGAGCTACAGAGAACGACTCCTTTATCAGCCAGCCAGGGTGGGAGGTATATACTTTAAAGTCACAACCCCTGGTATGCCCAAGTATGGGAGGAAGGTCACACTTCCACTCTCTGTCATTAGGCTCGTCACAAGAGACCATCCAGACAGAAACCCAATATTTTTTACTGTTGCCTTTTTTGTTACATTTGTTATATTTATGCTGATAAATAAATAAAGGGAGACTAGTATAGATCTATTTCAAGCTATTTAGCTCTCATCAGCTAGCCATACCCAAGTTTGGGAAATATATATATATTTAGTGTCACAACCCCTGGTAAGCCCCAATTATGGGAGGAAGCTAACTGCTTCCATCATCTGTCAATCGGCTCGTCACAAGAGTCCATCACGACAGAAACCCAATATTTTTACTGTTGCCTTTGTTATATTTGTGTTTTATTTGTGCTGATAAATAAATAAAGTCTCCATATATATATAAGTCACAACCCCTGGTATGCCCAATTATGGGAGGAAGGTCACACTTCCACTCTCTGTCTTCGGCTCGTCACAAGAGACCATCCAGACAGAAACCCAATATTTTTTCGATTCCCAGTAAGGGTGTGGCTAGCTGATGAGAGCTAAATAGCTTGAAATAGATCTATACTAGTCTCCCTTTATTTATTTATCAGCATAAATATAACATACATACATACATACATACATACATACATACATACATACATACATACATACATACATACATACATACATACATACATACATACATATATATATATATATATATATATATATATATATATATATATATATATAAGTCACAACCCCTGGTATGCCCAAATATGGGAGGAAGGTCACACTTCCACTCTCTGTCTTCGGCTCGTCACAAGAGACCATCCAGACAGAAACCCAATATTTTTTACTGTTGCCTTTTTTGTTACATTTGTTATATTTATGCTGATAAATAAATAAAGGGAGACTAGTATAGATCTATTTCAAGCTATTTAGCTCTCATCAGCTAGCCATACCCTATGTTGGGAATCGAACCTGTGTTATTCTCTATTAGTCTTACTCTATGTTTCTAATATTATTGCTTTACCTGAATGAAAATAGTTTGATGAGTGTGTATATGTGCTTGTTGTTTACAGGTCTAATATATTTTTTTTAATTTCATTTTTTTCATTTTTTAAAACTATTTTGATTGCAAATTATGTATTTTAAAATGTATGACAAGATACATGCAAGTTGTAATCATATGATTTACCTCAGGGTTGCTTCTGAGTTTGTATCTCTTTTTCTGCTAGCTGCAAGCTTAGATGTCTAGTATATTCCCTAGTGTACCAAAAACGTAGGCCTCAGGACCAAATCTACTGCTATTTCAGAGTAATTCATAGTCAAAATCAAATGTTTTACTTCTGTGATAAAACTTTCAATGAAATGAAAACCACTAGAGGATACCCAATAAAAACACCAAGCAGACAACTGTTCCTTGGTTCTTCTTTGATGGCATTTGATGCCTGACACCTGCCTGCTGTGATGTTATTCTGAAATGGTACCCCTAATGCATTTTTACTGTACCATGATTCCCTTCTTTCATATTTTTAGACAACCGTTCAAACTGACACAGAGCTTTTTTTTTAAAAAAAAAAAGTTGAATTTGCTATTGATTTTCATTCCTAATATTATCCAACTGGAGCTAAGCAAGCTAGAATTGTTGTCTGGGAATATTTCACCTACTGCATTTAGTGATTTGAGTCCTCTAATCACTGCAGGCACCATAACGTTGTCCTATGAATAAAGGCGGACCCCAGTATTTCTTTTCTGAAAAAATGACATTTCTGAACATGTCAGTGGCTCACATCATTGGAAAGAGAAATCTATCTCTTTGGTGGCTTGGTGTGTGTGTGTGGGTGGGGGGCACTGGGGGAATCATGTCATATGCAGATGGATTAATGCTTTTCAGTATCAGAAAACAGCTGCACAGATGCAAATGCTGCACGCAGCCCTATGGCAAGGCCTGTTACAGTAGGTCTTCTAGCTGGTTTGGAAGAAACATTATCCATATTTTTTCTATTTAATCTAAATGAATAGGTATACTTGTATGACTCTGTGAAAAATCATTTTTTTGTGTGCAGAAATTAAATAGTTCACCAAAAAAACTTGAGGTTCAATGAGTCAACCACAACTGTTTGACATTTACTCGTTTCTATATTAGTATTAATAAGGTGTCAAAATGCACATGTTAAACATTTTGAATCCTGTTGAATTAAGCATGAACATGGCTCTGCAATTGATATCAGTAATACTTTAGGAAGATAATTGGAGAAGAGCTGAAATCTTAGCTTTCATTTCCTCAGTAGTTCATGCTATTCACCCTTTATGTTTAATACAATATTACAAAAGGTCCTTTTTCTCATCTCCTCATCCAAGAAGCTTCTTCAGTTCTGACTGAATGGTGGAAGATAGAAGGATTTACAGTATATACAGTACCTTCTTCATCAGAACGGGCGGGCAAGGATAGTTGATGCGCAAAATATACATTGCAACGCTTATTGCAAAGCCTCTCAACTATCAAACGACAACCCGGCCTTCACGTGGTGCCCCCCGTTCCCACCAATCGGGCTCTGTCGACCCTTGGGACTGGCGTCCCCTTGGGTATATCCAGCCGAAACAGCTTCCATGGATCGCCGTATCCATGGCGTCAAATTTCCATGGAAGTCGCCTATACCCACGATGGGTGAAGAGGCGTCAAGTCAAGTCACCTTCTTCATCAGAACTGTGGAAACTTCTTGGATAAGAAGCAAAATATCTTCAAGGAAAAAACAAACTTCAGTTGCCTTTTGAAAAAACACTGTTGGAACAACAATAATATGGATGTCTGAGAATATCCATAGACATTTAATACAAGTATTTAAAATCACATTGTTAGGAAAACATCTATGATATTGTTTTGCAAGCTTACTCAGAGGTAATCTGTAGTGACTGAGATTAAACATTGCACTAAATGGTGACTTACTTTACTCATGGATTTTCTTCTTTAGAAAAGATACAAACCAGTGGCAGATCAGCTAATTTTAATTCATTCTTGGATATCTACAAAGCCTAGGGGGACAAATCCTATTTCTGAACCCCAGAAAGACATTTGCAGTTCATGTATGGTAGATGCTGAACTATATATTAAGATAAGCATCAATATTTTTTCAGCTCTAACAAAAATTTTAATCTCACATTTCCTTCTTTTTCTTCCATGCTTTAGTTTTAACAACTTTGATGGATTTTGGTTTAGAACAACATTGACAAGGATGATTAAATGATTATACTCTCGAGCAGATGATGATTTATTTTCCTGGGGAAAAAAACCCAGCCTCTTTACTGTTCAATATTCTGTCAGGTCGGTTGAAAGAATCTTTTCCATTTAAGTTTTCAAACAATGTTAAAAGGTGTCACCATCCAGATAATTATGTTTTCAAATAAATTTAACACATTAATTTCCTTAGGGACAGGATTAGCCAATTTATCATTCACAATGATATACTGAACTTGGGACTAGTTGAAAGGCATTTATTTGTGCATTCAGAGAAATTATATGCTTCTTTAATGTCTCTGCAGTAACTGATATATTGTTATATACTCCCAGCTTCCCAAACAGCTAAAAGTTCCTAGAACAGCAGATGAGTGAACACAAGATATTGAATGGAATTTTTCTACTACTTGTTTCTTAAGAAGCTGAAGCAGAGTAAGTAAATTGCTGAGCTAATATTGCAGCAGATCCACTATCCAAACCCTGTCTATCCCTAGTAAACTTTGCTCAGAGTTTTTTCTGTGTTTATGTATTTATTCCAATTTAATCTAATTGCTAAAGTTCTCATTTCCCATAGAACCTTATAACTTCTATACAGCATCCCACTTAAGTAATTACCAGGTCTGATCTGATTTAGTTATTTTCAAGATTAGCCAAAATTGGCTATGTTTCATTGCTTGCTATACAGTTGATCTTAGTGTCCATCATTTTATATTTTCTTCGCTGCAACTTTTGTTAATATCGAAGTTCACACGTTTAATGGGTTTTCCTTCTTTTTTATAAAGTTAAGAATTCACTTGAATATCTTCTGGGGGTAGTTCACTTTTTCAAGATGAAAGTTTCATTTTCAACTTTCATCTCTAATGAGATTTTGTTTAAAGTTATATTCCAAATTCCACAGTTCCTTATCTAATTGATTATTATAGGTAGAGAACCTGATATAAGATGCAATTTAATATTAATTAAAAGGCTCTCATAAGAACTATAAATAGAAATATCAGATTAATCTGTAATAGTGGATTTTATGATTCCTGACAGTCCCATGTCCTATTTTTCTGGATTTGGCTTCAGAAAAAAAATCATATTTTTGCAGGGTCTTTTTTATCTTCATTATTTTCCAGCAAGATATCCTGAAGGGATAACAAGCTAGAAAATAGCTTCATCTAAAACAATGAGACATAACTATAGAGCTTGAAGTCAAAAAAGAACTACAGATGGTTTATTTCAGCTTGGAATTCATTATAAAGCATTTTATAAAGTTTTCACTGATCTATGGTCACTGGCTTAATTCATACCTAATAGAGTTAAACACAATGGAAGCATTGTAGAGATGCAGATATGATTTATCCCATCAGAGTTTAAAATAGTTTATTTTAAAGAAGTTTTATTGCAGATAAGATTTGAAGGCATGAAAATAATTCAGCTGTGATGCAGAAGTTGCCACCAGATGAAGGCATAGTTTATCTTAGGAAGAAGTTGATATTGGTGGTAGTGATATCACTACAAAGGGGAGGGGGGGAAGCTAAAAAGAAAATATTACTTTGGAAATAACCACAAAAGGAAAGAAATGGCTGAGAAGTAATCCAAACAATTAACAGATTAACAAAGTTGGAAGGGACTTTGTAGGTCATCTAGTCCAACTCCCTGCTCAAGCAGGAGACCCTACACCATTTCTGACAAATGGCAGTCTAATCTTTTTTTTATATTCAACAGTGCTGAGTGAATGGATGAATGAATGGATGAAATTTAAAGAGTATGGAAGCAATAAAACAAATCTCCTTCCTACTACATAATATTTTCACAGAAGTGTAAGAACCTCTTCATTTAAGAACAAGTTTGCTATCTCCAGAAAGGAAGATTCTACTTCCTGTCCAAAGAAGGTTAAGGAAAGTTTATTCACCTCCATATTACCCAACATTTGTTATAGTCCTACTTTCCATCAGCCACAATATATTAGAGGGAATACAAACAACATCCCCCCAAAATTTAATCTTCTCAAGCCACCCCAAAAGCTCTGGGAGAGCCTCATATACTTACAGCTTCCACAGTTGTGCCTATCTTCCTTTTCTTAAACAACATCCAATCTAAACTTGATATTTTATTTAACTTTTTTTAAAAAAAGTTGTTTCTATCAGTTTAATGAAAAGGAATCTATAAATATTGGTAAGTTCTTATAATGAAATCCCAAACCAAATTAATTCTTACCCATATGTGTTAGCCAAAATCAATAGTCATGTTTGGACAATGTAATTGTCCAGTTCTCTGGGGCTTTCTATGAACCAACAGTGTATAATGACTTATCAGCTGAACAACTGTTATTTTTAAGTCTTCCCAGGAAATGGGAAGGTTTTAGTTCATGGTTTTTTTTTCCCTGGTAAACCCTATCCCCCCCACCCTGTGAAAAAGAATCAATTAGGTAACCCCATCTGGATGAGGAAAGGGGTCAAACATTTTTAAAAAATAGACTGAGCACTTAAGTAAGTGCTGGTTTTGCATTGTTAATTTATGACTTGCTGGGGCACTGTATCTGCATAATTTGCTAACTCATATCTGACCAGATAAACAAGTTGTGTGATTATAACAATAGACTACAATACATCTATATACCGTGCAGTGGTGGGATTCAAAAATGTTTACTACCAGTTCTGTGGGCATGACTTTGTGGCCATGGTGTGGCTTTGTGGGTGTGGCAGGGGAAGGTTACTGTAAAATCCCCATTCCCTCTACTAACCTGCTTTCCAGCTTTGTTCTCCCATTCAGGGCAACAAAAGAAGATCAGCTGGGAGGCTGGGAGGCAGCAGGGACGGGGCCAGCCCATTTGCCAGTTCAATACAATAGCAGAGTTGGAAGTGAGTTGGAAGTAGTTCTCCAAACTACTCAAACTTTCTGCTATCGGTTCTCCAGAACCTGTCAGAACTAGCTAAATACCACCTCTGATACAGTGTATATACAGTACAGAATGAAAAAGGGAAAAGAAAGAGAAAAATATGGTAACACAAATTCAGGTTCAAAACCCTGGGTAAGTGGATGGGGATTCAGAATATACAGGTTCAACACAGTTCTTAAGAGTTTACCATTAAAACCTTTTGCATGAACAGAAGACACTGTTCATTTTACAAGAGCCATGGTGGCCCAGCAGTGATTAGAATGCAGTATTGCAGGCTAATTCTGCCAGCAGTTTGACAGTTCAAGTCTTACCGGCTCAAGCTTGACTCAGCCTTTCATCCTTCTGAGGTAGGTAAAATGAGGAGCCAGATTGTTAGGGGCAATACGATGAGTCTGTAGACCAGAGGGTGGTAAAGCACTGTGAAGCGGTATATAAGTCTAACTGATATTGCTATTGCTATTCTCCCACAATCAGTAGTAAATTGTATTTCATTAATTACATATTTCTATGGTCTTCAAAAAGTAGAAGATGGGTCCCGAGAGCACAGATATTGATAAATGGAAGAGGAAAACAGGTGATGCTGTCCTAGGGACAGGAGTCATCTTCAAAATTCTTTATGAAGGAATTCCTCTGATATCCAATAATCAAATCTGTTACAAGAAAATCTCTCAGAAGATTATTAGAGTTACATTCAATCTGTCAATTGAGTGTTCTCTTGCTTTGTTCATTTTAATTTTTAATAAGAGTTAAATTAAAGAAATTCTACTTTCTGTGTTGCCTCACCCACTTATTTTCTCCAGCATGCCCACTTTTTATGGGCATCTTTCAAAATGACAGAGCCTCAAAACTTGTGTTACTCTGCCTGATGAAAAAACAAAAAAGAAAGTTCTCCTGGTATAAATTTTTAAAACACAATGAATGAGGCATAGCCTTCTTTTAATCTTTTACATTTGTCAGTTTTAATTGCCTTATCAACTCTACCACTTGATTTACTAGCAACTGTGGGGTGCTTCAATGACTGTTTTAGTTGAGACCAGGTCCATTGTTTAGATTATTACGATGTTTCTTTCTTTCTTTTTCATTTTATACCATCATCTGGTTCAACATTTATTTTCTTCTCAAAATTGATAGTGAAATCATCAATGTATAATGTAGAGAGGAAAAAGTAATTCTGATCTCCTTAGAATGCAAGCTATTCTTCACAGGTTAAAGTTGCATCTTTGAAGTTGAGGCAACAGGAATGATATATATCTGAACAGTTCCTCCTGGAGGTTATGCTCAATCCGTTTAATCACCTTCTTTAAAAAAAAATCACTTTCAATTTATTTGTGATAGATTTTCAAAATGCTGAATAAAACATTCCTTAGTGAATTGCATTGTTTCAGTATTTATTGCTGAATGACCCCTAGGGTCTTTTCTGTTTACCACTTTCAAATGATTTTGATAATACCTTCATTAACGTAAACATAAATAAAATGGTGGCAAATCAGGAATAATGAAAGCTTATGTCAATCATTACAGAAATTGAATAGCTGAGAACCATTTTAGATAAACCATACATATTTTATTGTGCTGAGACTCTCTTCCTGGAATATAATTTAGGAATATGTCTTTAGAAAAAGGGGAGTCCATGTGAATTTTACTCCACTAGTCATTGCTGACCCTAGAGACAGGTTTGCAGAGTGTAAAAACTCCCCCCCCCCCTTTCGGAAAGCTGTTTAGTTAGAGTGGTTGATGAGAATTACATTGATCAAGTGCTGTCCTAGCAGAAAGAAAGTTTTAGGTGCTACAGGTTGTCAGCTATTTC
Organism: Thamnophis sirtalis; assembly: GCF_051295495.1. Classification (NCBI taxonomy): domain Eukaryota; kingdom Metazoa; phylum Chordata; class Lepidosauria; order Squamata; family Natricidae; genus Thamnophis; species Thamnophis sirtalis. The sequence goes on along the minus strand of NW_028261389.1, from coordinate 57,898,210 downwards.
CTTCTCCAGCACATGGATAAATGCACCTGGAAACATCTACCTACCTACCTTCCTACCTGCCTGCCTACTCTCTTTCCCCCTACCTATCTACTGTATTTATCTCCCCCCCTCTCTCTATTTCTCTCTCTATCCCTCTACCTACCTACCTATCTACACACACTCTCTCCCTCCCTACTGTATTTCTCTCTCTCTCCATTTCTCTCTCTCTCTAGCCCTTTATCTATCTACCTACCTACCTATCTACTACCTACCTACCTACCTACCTACCTACCTAACTACTGTCTCTCTCTCCCTATCTACCTACTGTATTTCTCTTTCTTTCTGTCCCTCTCTATCCCTCTATCTACCTACCTACTTTTTTTAAAAAATTGCCTCTTCAAAACCTGGGTGTGTCTTATACTCCAAAAAATACGGTAATAAAACTATGTACTGATCTGATGTTTTTGACAGCTTCAATAATTTATTTTATTAAAAAATAGTAATATTAATTAAAGATGTTTGATAGCACTGGGTTTCTGTTGAAATAGAAATAAGTGGAAGATAGAAAATTTAATTCCAGGTGGAATCATATTTGCTGCTGTTTGTATAACAGCTGTAACTTGATAGAGAAGTGAGAAATACATACATAATTAGATCTGCTTTCCAACAAGCAGAGATTGTGATAATCTTTGAGTTTATTTGTAAGCAAAAAGTACAGAATAAAGGATTCACAGAATGGTGAACATAATTATGACCTCCAGACACCTTTTAAAAATGGATCTGGTTTGTAGTTTTAGTACAATAGAGAAGAAAAACTATTAAATACCTGGGGCATATTAATGCAAATTGCATTTAATTACTTTTCAATTATATTAAAATTTTCATTTTTGCATTGTTTTATCCACTTGTTTTTCCTGACCTATCCTTGTGCCTTCCATCTCCTCCCAAATGTGCATGATTTTCTTGTAGAAAGTCATTTCTCTGTTTATTTGCACCTGCCACCCAGAAAAAGATATAGAACTTAATTGCAGTTTCTGTCTGCTCCTTAACTGGTAAAGAATCTGTCGATCTCCAAATGATGAAATCTAGCTTTAGATTTCCATCCAAGCTCCATTAACTTTAGCTAGCAAGGTGAACAGTTAGTGAAGTGAATTGTATTCCAACAATATAGTATTTAGTAAGCCAAAGGTTCATCACCTCTCTTCTTTTTATCTTTTGCTGTTTATTATGATGTAGTGAATAATGTAATTGGAATTGTCCTTGTCTCGGTATAATAATTAATATTCTTAAATGAAGTGCAGAAGATAAATAACAGGCATGCTTAAATCCAAAAGAGGCAGATGTTTTTAAAAGCACACAAATAACATGATACTTCCCCATTATTTTAAAAAATAATTTGGTCATTTGAGAAATAAGATGCCTAATGAGACATATGCTAATATTAGATAACAAGTCAGCACAGCTGAGTTTAATAGAAAGACTTCAGAGTTATAAAGACCCTTATCTTGCACACCATATTTGAAAATGCTCTAAAAAAAACATAAAGAACATTTTTTAGGGAAAAGATCTTGGAAAAGAAAAAAAGAAAAAAAATGGAAAGGTTATAAAATGACTGATCAGTAGATCAGCAATGGCATTATTTTCAATTTATTAAAGATTGCCTTTTTATTTGCATAGGTGGAAGTAACTGGAAATATTCACTTAAACTTTCAGTATTCTTCAAAATCCAATTAGAATTCATGAAAATTAAAAGTTCCTAAGCCTCATGCATTTCAACGAAGACACAGCTCTCAATGAGGTGATAAACCTAAGCCTGGAATAGTAGTAGTTCAGAATATAAACTGAAACTTGCATTAAAAATACTCAAACAACATTTTATATAGAAACCTGATGTTATGTTCAAGAGTTCTAGCATAGCTTCTTCTCTGATGCTTTTTTTTAGCATTAAATATACTAACATGTAAAGCAAGGTATATTGCACTACATTGCCAAAGCAATAAACTTGCTTTTTTCTTTTGAAGTAGAGCTGGTTTAGAGTAGTTTGTTCCTTAATAGTCCATCCTACCACTGCCACATATATGATTGTATTGCAGTTGATTTTAAAAAATTCAAGATGGAGACTGCAATAGTGTGGTAGAAGGACCCTCTGATTTAATGGATATTTATTTAATGCATGTGTATTGCCCATGCAAATTAATTGATTGCAACATTACAGCCATCAGTGAGAACCAAACATGCAACAGCCAGTTCTGCATTGGCTTTTTCTCAGGAATCTATTGAAGCTAGGGAGATCAGTCAGCCAGGAAAACAAGTTAGTCAATTCTTGGCTGCTAATTTAAGAGTATTGTTAAAAAATTAGCAATAGCAATAGCAGTTAGACTTATATACTACTTCATAGGGCTTTCAGCCCTCTCTAAGCGATTTACAGAGTCAGCATATCGCCCCCACAGTCTGGCTCTTCATTTCACCCACCTCGGAAGGATGGAAGGCTGAGTCAATCTTGAGCCTGTGAGATTAGAACCGCTGAACTGCAGATAACAGTCAGCTGAAGTGGCCTGCAGTACTGCACCCTAACTACTGCGCTACTTCCATATACAAGTATAGAAAAAGATGAGGAACAGCACAGACTCAAAATAAATAAATCTATCACTAAGTGGCTCATATGCAAATATAATAGACTATTACCACAGTTTACAACCACACAGCATTAATGTAGCACACAAACCAACTAAAGCATTCCAAAACATCTTAAGTAAAACAAAAACCTACTAGCCAAAGAATTTTTTTTAAAAAAACCAGAGCCATCTACAATATACAGTGTAAGGACTATAACAACCATTATATAGGCCAGATAGATTGAAGACTAGCAAAGTGCATCCATGAATGAGAAGTAACAGTTAGAAGACACAATGAAAACGTCTTAATCTAACAACACAAAGAGAGACTCAATTACAATTTCAACTGGGAGACTGTGAGTATGCTAGACCAAGCTAAATCAAAAAATGCTAGAGAATTCCTGGGAACTTCAAATTCAGGCAAAACAGTCATCAGTAGACACAGAAATGAACCATATTTTACATACCATTCAGAATATACAATAAAAATGCTAATAAAGAAATGAAACTACTAGAACACATCTTTCCAATAGCCAATGCCTAGCAGGGATTAACATTAGATGAGACTATCAAGCAGAAAACAGTACCTTATTCAAGGAGCTACCAAGGAGAAAACTGGCAGGGTAAGTTACTGCATATATACAGGGAGTAAACCCCACATGTTAAATTGGCAAGAAATAGCAGGCAAGAGGCATGTGTGAGTTTCAGCACTATTTAATTCAAGAGTAAGTGACTGCGCTTTCTGTCTGGGCTGCCAGAGCTTGCTTTTTAAGGAGCTCCAGCAGACCAGCCAGCCAATGACAGTTATTTAAACTTCCCGGGGTTTGGGCAACCAACCTGGTGAGCATGTGAAAACATGTAAATTTAACAATGTACATCCGTACGTAACACCCCTTCCCTCCTAGAATGAACAATGTCCAACCCCCGGCCTACATAGGTGACATAGTCTTTCAGTTAGGCGGGACGCGCCAGTATCCTACTTGACCTGTGCAGATAATTTGTCCCTGGAAGCTCGGTCAGTGCAGTCAAGACTGCTGTTCCTCCGGCTGCCTGGGAAGAAACCTTCTGGAGCTCCTTGGCCCATGAGTCAAGCTCCGGCCTGGTTCCTTCAGCTCCTGAGATGCCATTTCTTCATGGGATGGCTTCGGACGCAGCTATGTGTTCACGGTTCAGGTTGGACAGTTGTCCCTTGATCTCTTGGCTTGGTGGGGCTGGTTCCTGCCCATCTGCTTCCCGGCTGGCGGTTGAGCATGCTCTATGGGGAAAACTGCCTGAGTTTTTCTGAGCTGGCGGGTGCGGTCCAATCGCCCTGGTTCCTCAGTTCAGCATCATCTAGGCGGTGTCAGAGCTGGTTGATGTGCCTCCTCCAGATTTGTCCATCCTCTAGCTCCACTTGGTACACCTTTGACCCAGTGACGACCACAATTCGGCTTGCCAGCCAAGTCGAGTACCCAGCATAGTTGTGGGTGAATACCTGGTCATTTATGTTGAACTCCTGGGTTGGTTGAGTGGAATCCAGGGGGTTTTCTGGAAGGTATTCTAGGTGGTACCTGTTGAGTCTAGACCTCAATCTTCTCCCCATCAACAGCTCTGCTGGGGTCTGTTGGTGGTCGCATGGGGGGTGATGTGTTGGGTGAAAAGGAATTGGTTGACCTTTTCCTGCCAGCTTCCTGATCCCATTCGAATGAGGGTTTCTTTTGTGAGCCTCACCATTCACTTGGCCTGTCCATTGTTCGCCGGATTGAATGGGGCGATGAGAACATGCCAGATCCCTTGCTCTAAGAAGAATTCCTCCATTGTCTTGGTGGTCAGTTGTGGGCCGTTGTTGGAGACCAGGGTGTTGGATAGGCCGGGGGTCATGAAAGGTTTCTGGAGAGCTCTGATGGTGGCTTCTGCCATGGTTGATTGCATGATAATGACCTCCAGCCATTTGAAGTAAGCATCCACCACGATCAGTAATATCTGCCCTTCCATTGGTCCCACAAAGTCAATGTGGATGCATGACCATGGTCCTTGGCTGCTTCCACTCTTGCATGGGTGCCCAGGGTGGGACTGGTCATGTCTCCTGGCAGGATCTGCAAGTGGATACCCACTCCATGATATCTTTATCCATATTGGGCCACCAGATATAGCTCTGGGCTAGTGCCTTTATCCATACTATCCCTAGGTGATCCTCATGGAGGGCTTCCATAGGTCACCTCCACAACTCTCTCCCCCCACAACAAGCAACCCTTGATAGTTGATAGTTCTGCCTGCTTAGCTTTGGAATTCCTCACTCAGCTTCTCCTGTGGCCACCCTCTCAATACCCAGTTCAGAACCTTTTGCAACCCCTTGTCCTTTTGTGTGTGCTTGGCGATGTTCCTGGTGGTGACTGGGCTGGCTGGGTCGACATCAATCAACAGTACCGTGGCAGTGGGGGTGGGGTCTTTCACCAGCTCTGGTAACAGGCAATGGCTGAGTACATCGGTGTGGCTGATGTACTTCCCTGGGCGGTAGATCAGCTCATAGTTGTACGCCATGAGGAAAATGGCCCATTTGGTCATCCTTGGGGACATGTACGGTGGGGTTTGTTGGTTCCCGACGAGGAGCCCCATCAGTGGCTTATGGTCTGTAACGAGTTCGAAATGTCTGCCATACACGCACTCATGGAATCTCTTGATCTCTGTGACTGCAGCCAAGGCTTCCTTGTCGATCTGGCTGTAGTTGCATTCAGCCGGGGACAAGTTCTTGGAGTAATAGGCTATGGGAGCCTCCGATCCATCCAGTAGTTGATGGCTGAGGACCACTCCAATTCCGAAGTTTGAGGCATCACAGGTGATCCGAACCAGCAAAGTATGGTTGAACTGGATAAGATGCTGTTGGAGGATAGGAACTCTTTTACTGCTGTGAAGGCCTGGTCTTCCATCTGTCCCCAGGTCCACGACACCGTCTTTCCCAGGAGCTTGTGCAGCAGCTCAGCAATGGTAGCCTTCTGTTGTAAAAAAATACTATAAAAGTTCAATATTCCTAAGAAAATTTGGAGCTCTGTCTTGTTCCTTTGGGTGGGGGCATTTCTAATGGCCTTTGCTGTTGGTGGCGTGGATGCCAGACCCGTTTATGAGGTATCCCAGAAACTCTACCTGCCTCACGCTGATTTTACATTTCTTTGGGTTCACTTTATTTCCCTTCTTCTTAAACCTCCCCAAAGTCCCGTGCATGCGTTTCATCAGCTGCTCTATGGAGTCTCCTGAGATGAATACGTCGTCAAAGTATGGCACCACCCCTGGGATTCCTTGCAGTAGCCACTCCATTAAACACTGAAACAATCCTGGGGCTACGCTGACTCCAAACTGCAGTCACCAGGTGCATTTGAAAGCTCCCCTGTGTGTCACAATCATCTGTGCTTCCATGGTGGCTTCGTCCACAGGCAATTGTTGGTATGCCTGGGCCAGGTCCAGTTTGGTGAATATTTTCCCGCTTCCTAGGGAATGCAACAGATGTTGCACAACTGGCTCCAGGTACGAGCTTTGCTGTAAGGCCTTATTCAGGGTACAGTGGATGGAACCATCTGTCTTCACGGGGGTGACTATTGGGGTTTCCCATACCACGTGGTCGATCGGCACAAGGATTTCTTGGGCAATTAGTTTGTCCAATTGCTCATCCACTTTGGGCTGTGGAGCAAAGGGGACCCTTTGGGGTTTGAGCCTGATGGGGCTTACATGGGGGTCTAGGTTAAATGAAATGGGTTTCCCTGTATATTTACCTAGATCCCCGTCAAAGACGTCCATGAACTCTCCCAGTAGCCGACCCAGGTCATGGGTTGAGATTCGATGCAGGGCGGTGATGTCTAACCCCAGAGGCTTGAACTATTCCACTCCCAGTAGGGACGGTCGGTGGCTGGTGATGAACGTGAGGGGTAGACTGCCCTGGAATTCATGGAACACCACTTCAACCTCTATTCTTCCCAGGACTTAGATCCGGTTCCCCTGGTAGTCATTAAGCCGGACGTTTGGTGGGTTGAGGACCTTCTTGCTGGCTATCGGGTTAAATTTCTTAGTGGTCTGCCAGGACACGATTGATCGTAAAATATGATCCTGTGTCCAGTTCCATCTTGCATGGTCCCCCTTCATTGGTCACCGTGGCATGGAACTTTTCCCCTTCGTAGGAGTCTGAGTGGCCCACAGTGGATCGTAAAATATGATCCTGTGTCCAGTTCCATCTTGCATGGTCCCCCTTCATTGGTCACCGTGGCATGGAACTTTTCCCCTTCGTAGGAGTCTGAGTGGCCCACAGTGGTGTGATGGATCTCCCTCTGGGCTTGGCACTGTTTCTCTCTCCACCTATTCTGCTGTTGGCTGGGTCATAGGTTGTTTGGTCTCCCCTGCAGAGCCATGGGTCTTGACTGGGATGGGGTGGGCTGGGATGCTCTGCACCTTGGCAATGTGGACTTTCCATTGGCATCTGTGGCAGATGGCTTCCCGGGAATGACACACCAGTCTTGAATTGAATCCCATGCAGCCCAGGCAACATGGCTGCCTGCCCTCTATGTCCCTTGCGCTTTGTCTCCTCTCTGGATACACGCGGTGGATGGCGTTTGCATCACCCCCTTCACCGTCATACTCCGGAACTTCGGATGCCAATCGGGTTCCCTGAACATTTGGTGTACCCCACTGGTTTTCCTTATGTGCGCTGTTGAGTTATCCGATAACTCAGCTGCCCGGGCTTCCTCGACCACATCCTTGAATGAGACTCCCCTTCTGATTAGCAGTTTCTTTTGCAAGGAGAGGTCACTCATTCCTAGGATGATCCAGTCTTTCATCATTTCTTCTGGGTTGATGGATTTGCACTGGGTTGTGATTTCTCAGAGGCTGGCCACAAAATCGTTCACCATCTCTCCTTCCCGTTGGCACCAGTGGTAAAACTAATTCTGGCCCACCATGGGGCATATGGAGCGGATGGTGCGTAATGGTTTTCCAGGGTGCATGGTAGGGTTGTCCATGCTACGGTCTCTACGTCTGCTGGGGCAATCAACGTCTGTGCCATCTTATACATTTTCGTTCTGTAATAAGTTAGGGATAATGCCCACTTCCTATTGTCCAGCCAGTCCTGGTAGTTGTTGGCTTCCAGGAACATCTGGAATTGCCCCATGTATGCATGTCAGTCCTCCGTCTGCAGGTCAAAGATCTGCAGGGGATGCTTGCGATGCCATCTCGTGCTATGGTGCAGGGTCTTGGTCCTTGTGCGAAATGGCTGCTTGTCCAACAAGGGTTCTCAGGTCCCTTTCTCCTTCGTCACCAGTGTTAGATCGGTGAGAAGCAGCAGGTGAGAGGTGCGAGTGAGTTTCAGCACTTTTTATTTCAAGAGTAAGTGACTGTGCTCTGCCAGCTGGACTGCCGGAGCTTGCCTTTTAAGGAGCTCTGGCAGATCAGCTGGCCAATGACAGTTGTTTAAACTTCCCGGGATTTGGGCAACCAATCCCCGGTGAGCATGTGAAAACATGTAAATTTAACAATGTACGTCCATACCACATATATTTGCACTGATGATGTTACCCAACTGGATAATGAAATGCAAGCAAACAATCAAACTAAGGAAGCTCTCTCTCTCTCTCTCTCTCTCTCTCTCTCTCTCTCTCTCTCTCTCTCTCTCTCTCTCTCTCTCTCTCTCTCTCTCTCTCTGTGTGTGTGTGTGTGTGTGTATTCTCTTCTATTCAAATACGATTTAGTTTGCATATGCTTCTTTGTAGTGAGCAATCAGATGTGCAAGGATTAACAGCAAGGAAATAGTGATTCCTCAAGCAAGATTGGTTTGGCATGATGTTTTAAATGTCAGCCGTCCAGACATTTCCTACTGCAAGATAGGGGGCTATTTAAATTGCATAAATAAACACACCTACATATACATATACATGTCTATACATGCAGACATAGATGAACATATGTAAGTACCTGGACCAATATGTGTCTGAATATTTTATGTTAATAAGTTGAGTTAATCTAGCATCCAAGTGTCAACCTCATGCATCACATTGCTATCACATGATGTTTCACAGCAGTTTTTCCCTTTACAGAGCTGGGGTGGGCATGGCCTGCACAAAGCTCATCCGCCCTATGGGCCACCAGTTTGACACCCCTGATCAAGATTCAGAAAACTAAGGTGATATTGTAAAGGAATGAATTAGGACTGGAAAGACACAGGTTCAGATCTAAATTTATACATGAAAGCTAACTGGATGACCTTGAGCTAATTACTCTCCTTCAGCCTAAGCAATCTCCCCATGAGTTTCATTGCTGAGAAAAAAAACAAGAAAAAGGAGAAACGATAGGATATAATCTAATGAAGGAATAAAAAATGAATAAAAATTCAAGAGAGGAAAATTGCTGATATATTTCTCCCTATGGCAATATTGAAGGAAGAGAAAAACAGATGTGGAACTTGAGGGGAAAGGAAAGTTACTCTCCTATTAGTATACACTGTTTTGTCTTATCCCCAGAATAGGCTATTAGCAAGAAGGCATGATTTGGAATTTTAAAGCAATTAAAAAAAACTCTTTTGAAAAGAAGTATTAAAAGTTGACTTTCAAATACAAGGGACAAAAGCATAGCAAACATACTTTTACCTTCAGGTGTACTATAAAACTGATATCCTGCTCCTGAGACTTCCTCTGAGATATAGTTTTCCATTAAGCACCAATATTACCTTTTTTAAAAACTAGCATTTCCTTGGAGAATTTCCATTCTGAAACAACAGTTGATGATGATTAATTCATCAACTGATGTTCTAAGATTAGAAACAGGTAATTTGAAATAGGTTCTGAGGAAAGTTTAACTAGAGAACAAGATGTGTCAAACTTTCATTGTTCTTAATTTCTTAATTGTTTCTTAATTTCTTAACTGTTTCTTAATTACTCCATATCTTTGGCAGTCAACAGCTTTGAGAGATTTCACAAAATCTCTGTAATCCATTTTCTAAGAGGTACAGATAAAAAATGACTAAAACATTCAGAAATATCATAACAGAGAAAAATGTTTGATTTCTTTGTGGCTCGGTGGCTAAGATGCTGAGCTTGTTGGTCAGAAGGTCAGAAGGTCAGCAGTTCAGCGGTTCAAATCCCTAGTGACACATAATGGAGTGAGTGCCCGTTACTTGTCCCAGCTTCTGCCAACCTAGCAGTTTGAATGCACGTAAAAAATGCAAGTAGAAAAATAGAGACCACTTTGCTGGGAAGGTAACAGTGCTCTGTGCACCTTTACCATTTAGCTATGCCTGGCACATGACCATGGAGATGTCTTCATGGTCATGAAGCTGGCTCTTTGGCTTTGAAACAGAGATGAGCATTGCCCCTAGAGCCGGAAATGGCTAGCACGCATATGCAGGGGAACCTTTACCTTTTAAGCAGAAAAAGATACTTGCAAAATGTTATTTTGCATATGTTTGTTCAAATATAAGTCTGATTGTTTTCAGTAAGACAAATCTTAATAATATAAGTAGATTAAGAACTGCAGACAAAGTGTTATATTCAAGGATGCCTTCTACTGATGGTTGTCCTTCTACTATAACTAGTGGATTCAATCTACCATCCTTCCAGTAGGTGCACCCAGGATCTTTTCCCTTCTCCACTATGCCCATTCTCCAGTTCCCAAACTTCTTGAAATCTACTCCAGACAGATGAAAAAGCTATTATTTGCTAGTTTGATAGGTTCTATTGAAAGTATACAAGAGTATCATTCCTTTTTTGTTTGTTTGTTTGGCTTTGGGGTTTGATTGCTTTTCAAATGATAAAACAAGGTAGGAAATGCCTGCAGAGTATGGTTTTGAAAATTCTTTACCAGAAGCATCCAGCATATTCTACCACTGCATTAAATTGGTAATAACAACTATAGAAGAGAGGAGGATATAAAAACAACATCAGTGTAGAAAATAGTGACTTTCTGCAATGTTCCCAAAGTTATTTGCAATTTCAAATGTGTTGGGCAACAACAAAAATTTGATTGATATTCCATCTTTCTACCCAAAAGGCATTCAAAGCAGATCTGCTCATGTATAAATATGAGCTGCCATTTGAACTTCTTGGCTACCAAAAGGACAAATAGAGTGTGGCAAATGACATGGATGGCACTTATAAAGCCAATGGGGCTGGCAAAATCCCAGAGTCTGATGTTTACTATCATCCTGTTAAGGATGCGAATTTGCACATGTTCATTAAAATATGTGCATAGCTATTGCCTCAAACTATGCGAATAATTAAGAGTGTTTATGCCAACAAAGCTGGCTTTTTCTCCTATCATTTTTAAAGAGGGAATATCATTATGCCAGTAGATATCAACTGCATTGCTCTACTCTGCAAATGACTGACAAAGGTAGAATAAGGCACTTGAAAACAATATTTATGTATGATAATTAGATAAATGTAGAGATCTAAGCTGCCAAAACAATTTTTATAGAACTAATGATGGTAAATGATTTGTTACTTTAGCTCACTTTGTCTTCTTACCTATTTATTACTGGATTTCCAAACAATTGTCAGTGTATAATTTGGATGTGAAATGGTTTAGATATTTCATTCATATGAATGTATGCACGCATGTATGTATGTATGTAGTATGTATGTATGTATGCATGTATTTATTTGTTTATTTATTTATTTATTTATTTACAATAATGTATAAGGAAAGCTATATGTTACCTAAGATACTGATTCCCATATTCTTTATTTATGAAATGCTTATACAGCAGAACCCTTTCAGAAAATTACTGAGTACATCTACAAGTCTCTATGGTAATAAATTTTATGTATTCTAAAGTGGATGATTAAAAAAATTACATCTGGCATCCATTGATGAAGCATTAAATTATCATCAATAATAACAGAGCTATGCTAATTTAATAATCCTGCTATTTTTCCCCTTTTGGAAAAGCTTCCCAAGGGTGTGTCAATAACTTACATATAGCTAAAGTAGCCTGTATAGAAAAATATGAATATGTTTCCAAAATTGGTTTTTGTTGCACTTGTGGCTTATTCACCAAATGGGCCAAAGCTGACATGTTTGCATGAGCTAGATTTACCATTATTATGGAGTACAGCATGTGGCACAGGAGTGGCTAAAGCCAGGAGTGAAATTAACTTACCTTCACTACCGCATGCGCAGAGCATCAAAAATGGATGTGATGATGTCCAGGTGGATGGGCGGAGCATCTTGTCACCACTGCTACCGGTTCATCTGAACCAGATAGAACCGGATGAATTGCACCACTGGCTAAAGCCAACCAACCCCCTTTTTTTCTATTTTAATAAAAAGTGCTATAAGAAATCCTTAATTTATCAAAGGTATAATATGTAGCTAATATTTAAAGACCCATCTCATGATAATCACAGGAAATGGAAGAATGCAAATTTGAATGTCAGAGGAATAAAAGCAAAATGTGAAAATTAACAAATGAAATGCAAAAAGTATGTTACATTATAAAGTGATATGATGTATTTATGAAAATAGAGAAGGAAAAGAAAGGCATAGATATGAGAGATCTTGGCCTGATCCTGTCCAGTAGAAACTAATCAAGGTGAGAAGCAACCTAGAACTAAGGAGAAACTTCCTGACAGAACAATTAATCAGTGGAACGACATGCCTCCAGAAATTGTAATTGATCCAACACTGGAGGTTTTTTAAAAAGAGATAAGACAACTATTTGAAATGTTATAGGATTTCCTGCCTGAGCAGGGTAAGACCTCAAAGGCCTCTTTCAACTTTGCTATTCTGTTCTGTTATTCTGATGCAAACATGGAGGAAAGTGAAGATGTAAGTTTAATGATCAATGAAAAAGCTAAAATGTATGCCAGAAATGATGAATTGGTGTAATCTAGTTTATAAATGAATGATTATGACTTTAGGAATATACATAAATTAGTGATAGCTGCAAATTATGTTTCAGTAAATAAGGATAATGGAAGAATTATAGATGAATTTGGGGGCAAATGTGCAAAAACTGAATTCACCTCAGAAGAAGAGATTATTTGGTTACAAATAGATTTGGATGGCGGCGGGGCGGGGGGATAAATCATGAATAGACATAAAAATGTTGTGCTAGTTGAAGAACTAAGAATGAATGAAAAGGTGAATGAAAAAATATCTAAATACATAATTTAAGCATAAATCTATTAGTGTGTGTGTGTGATTTTTAATATGAAATATGAGAAATAATATTAAAAATCAAAAGATAAATGAATGGCTCTCAATATGGAACAGATCATTTTTAGGTAATGCTAAGAGTAGATTTTTGGAAAAATTGAGCATGAAAGGAAATATGAAAGTGAATAAAAATAAAAAAGAAAAAGTAGAAAAACTGCTGAAAGACAAATAATGCATTATAAAGAAGAAGTATTAGAAGGTGGTTAATTCGAAATAAGTGTATTATTAAAGTAATGGAAACTATGAAAATTATTGCTCAGGAGAAAAATTAATTTAAAAAGATAATATAAGGACCTGCCCCAGCTGGTCCCTCAGGAAAGCAAAAATCTCAACTCCCTTGAGTTGAATCAAAATTCAACTCTGTTGAATCAAAATTCAACTCTAATCCTAACCCTAACTTTTACTGAGAATGTGGTTGCAATTAAGTCAGGTGATATCTGAAAAAGCCCATGCAAAGTACAAAGCAAATCATCCCCAAACCCAACCCAATGGAGTCTAGGACCTTCAGGCTCCCACCTTGCCTCCAGCCTCCTGCCTCAATAGAATAGAATAGAATAGAATGGAATAGAATAGAATAGAATAGAATAGAATAGAATAGAATAGAATAGAATAGAATAGAATAGAATAGAATAGAATAGAATAGAATAGAATAGAATAGAATTCTTTATTGGCCAAGTGTTATTGGACACACAAGGGATTGGTCTTTGCTGCACATGCTCTCAGTGTACGTAAAAAGACAAGATGCATTCATTAAGAATCATAAGGTACAACACTTAATAATAGCCATGGGGTACAAATAAGCAATCAGGAAACAATCAATATCAATATAAGGATACAAGCAACAAAGTTACAATCATGCAGTCATAAGTGGGAGGAAATGGGTGATGGAAATGATAAGAAGTTTAATAGTAATAGTAATGCAGCCTTAATGAACAGTTTGACAGTGGTGAGGGAATTATTTGTTTAGCGGTGTGATGGTGTTCGGGAAAACACTGTTCTTGTATCCAGTTGTCTTGGTGTGCAGTGCTCTATAGCATCGTTTTGAGGGTAAGAGTTGAAACAATTTATGTCTGGGATGTGAGGGGTCTGTAGATATTTTCTTAGTTCTCTTTTTGACTCTGCCGTGTACAGGTCCTCAATGGAAGGCAGGTTGGCAGTAATTGGTTTTTTTCTGCAGTTCTGATTATCCTCTGAAATCTGTGTCTGTCTTGTTGAGTTGCAGAACCAAACCAGAAATTTATAGAGGTGCAGATGACAGACTGAATAATTCCTCCATAGAATTGTATCAGCAGCTCCTCGGGCAGTTTGAGCTCCTTGAGTTGGTGCAGAAAGAACATTCTTTGTTGTGCTTTTTTGATGATGTTTTTGATATTAGGTGTCCATTTTGGGTCTTGAGATATGATAGAACCTAGAAATTTGAAGATCTCTACTGTTGATACATTTGCAGCCAACTTCCCTCTCCTGCTGACCCTCCCTTGGTCATTCTCCCCAGACAATGGGCCCATATCCCTCTGCCTATGCTCTTCAGCCCAGCCTTTGACCTGAGCCTTTGGTTGCACAGGACAAACAGCTGCCAACCAATCAGGTGGCAGGTAGAAGCCATGGTGCTTCTGCCTGCCAGTGTAAAATGGGTGATAGGTGATTGCAGGGTCTTTGGGTCTGCGTAGGGTGACTTGGTAGGCAAACGGCGGTAGCATAAGACGAGAGTCCAGGCTCTAAGGCAACAACAGGAAGGGTTGAAGTGGGTAATGTCTGCCTGCCACTGCCTGCTTATTGCCAGCTCTGGACAGAGTCTCTGTCAGCTTAAATAAACCCTGCAGAGCAGTGCCTTCTCTTTTTGTCCATCCTCCCTTCCATTGCCTTTATGCCTGAACTGACTGTAGGCCTGATGCCAAAAGGGCAGTTCTACCTCTGCATGCCCCCCCCGAAACCATGATCTGCCACATACCCCCACAATTCCAGAAGCCACATACCACCGTTGTTTGCCTGCTGCCCCCCCCTCCAGCCCCAAAGTTCCTGCGATCACCAATTGCCCATCTCACACTGACAGGCAGAAACACCATAGCTTTTACTTGCTACCCAATTGGCTGGTGGGGGAGGGCCAGCAAAGGAGGAAAACTGGCTCGTAATTAGCTGAGATGGGAGGCTGGAGATGTCAGGCCTGCAATTATATTCCTTTTAGAATTTTGGCCTGCCACACTTTCTCTTATTTCATTATACTGTTTCATGAGTATAGTTGATAGGAGGAGGGAATAGACAGGAGTAGGATTGTGGCATGTATTGTTATCATTCTTTACTAGAAGCCAAGGTCATCTTTTGTCTCCGCACTTTTATACCTGACCGGAAGCAGCTGGGTGGAGACGCCAGCATGGAAGAAGAAGATTGAACCATGTGATGGATTGTGGGTGTGGAGACAAGACCATGAACTTTTAACTGGGTGGAATTGTGATGTAATTTCCAGGATTGGGATTTTCACAGCAATGTGCTAAGATGTCTGCTTTATTAAATTGGAACTTTAAGGATAGTTTTGCCTTGGACTCTGAATTAATTCTACATGATACTTGGAACGCTGATAGGAGGCAAAGGAAGCAGAGCCAACGGTGGGAGCCTAAAGGTCCCATTACACCCCTGACCAGTCCACCAGCAGCCACTGTGTTGCTGCAACATTGTTATGAGAACTCTGAGGTGCTAGGCAGTTAATGGTTCACTCTCGGGACATGATGGCCTTGAAACCAGGCTGGAACAAAAGGGGAAAGAGTCTGCTCTGTCTCCAAAAACAAACCCACTCCCTAATTCCCAGTTACAGCAAAAGCAAAAGCATGCAAAAAATGCAAGCAAGCAAGCTTTCCTTCCTCACCCCCCCTTCCAACAGACAGGCAGGACATAATGTGGACTTGATAGATGAGAAAATATAATATGACACCATGTAATATCATATAAAGTCATAAAAAGTACCATACATAATGAAAAATATGAAAAAAATGCATGTAAGACAATTATGACTGCAAAAAATAAGAATGAGTTATTGTACAGTATATATGATTGAAAAAAGGTAACTGCAAAAATTGTAATCCAACACAAGTAATTGTTAAGAGGCAGAGAAAATACAGAGCAATTTTGTTGAAAATATAACATTGCTTTGGGAATGAGTGAAGGGAACTAAACAAGGAGCTCCAACAGCGTGAATGGACTTGTAGGAAAAATGAATGTTGAAGTGATTTGCAATGAAACTGTGGGACTGAGAGTGATAGAATGCTTGAAAATGTATTTTAGCAATTTCTTTGAGAATTAGAGTGATAAACAAAACAAAAGTTGTACAATAAATGTTAGTCTCTAAGACATGTTCCATTGGTTTTATACTAAAAATGCTGCTGGTGATGTTCAAGGTTTATTGGTTGGGGATGTGAATGTTTGTGTACCTTTGTTTGCATACGATGTTTAATCCTCAAGACTGGATTACTGTAACGCGCTCTACATGGGGCTGCCCCTGAAGAGTGTTCGAAGACTGCAGTTGGTCCAGAATGCAGCCGCGTGAGCGATATTGGGTGTACCTAGATACACCCATGTTACACCTATCCTCCGCGAGCTGCACTGGCTCCCCGTTGGTCTCCGGATGCGATTCAAGGTGCTAGTCGTTACTTTTAAAGCCCTACATGGTTTAGGACCTGGCTACCTGAGAGACTGCCTCCTGCCATTTACCTCCCAACGACCAATAAGATCACACAGATTGGGCCTCCTCCGGGTGTCGTCGGCCGGTCAATGTCAGTTGGCGAGTCCTCGGGGGAGGGCCTTCTCTGTAGCTGCTCCGTCCCTATGGAACGATCTTCCCATAGAGATCCGGACCCGCACCACTCTTCCGGCCTTCCGTAAAGCCACTAAGACCTGGCTGTTCCGGCAGGCCTGGGGCTGTTGATTAGTATCCAGCCCCACTCCAACTGTATGCATGTTGCTGTAATTTAAATACTTGTATCCTTATTTTAAATTTTTTAATATATGTTTCTTGTCTTGTCTGTAAGCCGCCCAGAGTCCCAAGAGAATGGGCAGCATACAAATGTTAATAAATCAAAATTGAAATCGAAATGTTTTTGCCTGAAAAGCCACATGATTTACAGGGGATATTAGAATGTACTACTAAATAACCCATGACTCTCTGCATCATGCTTTCATAGATATTTTCTTATCAGATTCCTCAATACCTTCAACAATGGCAGAGCTTGTAACAGTCTGTAGAGATTTTCAGTCATCCAGGTCACGGTAATCCCAAAGGTGCTTTTTGAGGAGGCAACTGGACCTTTCTTGCTTTTTCTTTTGAAGACGTTTCACTTCTCATCCAAGAAGCTTCTTTAGCTCTGACAAGATAATGGGGAATGGAAGGATTTATATTCCTTGCAGATACATGGTCATTGGCATCCTTTTAAAGGATCGTTGAAGCACTTGGAGGTTTATCTGTGTCATCAGGGTCACCTGAATAGTGTTCCGGGTTCAGAGGTGGGTTACTCCCAGTTCAGCCCGGTTAGACCAAACCAGTAGTGATAATCTGGCATGGGTCGCAGAACCGGCAGCGACCAAGGCTGGCCACGCACAACCCAACTGGTCCCCAGTATCCGTTGGCGTTGCTGGCATCTTGTTTATTAGCTTTTAATTCTCTCCGCCCATGCACACAACCATTTATAGCAAACTGCACATGCGCAAGCAACGCATGGCCAGTTCCCACGCGAGCAAACCCCTACCAGTTCGCGTAGGAACCCACCCATTTCCTGGTTCCTGCAGTCTGCAATTTTCCCCCCTTTGGGAATTGATTCTAACTCCTACACCATTCACAGGGTGCTCATCCCAAATTGTATAGCTAAAAGTCTGCAAAGCGTCTCAGTTATCTAGGTAATGGTTGTCCCAAAGTGCTTTTTCAGGAAGCAACTGGACTTTTTTGAAATGTACTGCCTGGGAAAGCTGGGATACATTTAGAGATAGATCTGTCTTGTCAATAGCCCATGTTGAGCTGTGTAGCACAGTCAAACATCAGTGGAGAGGATATTTTATGACATTTTGTATTATGTCATAAACATTGTATGATCATTTTAAGTCATGAAGTGTTTTATAAAAATTTTAAAATTTCAGTCCCGTAGGAGTCCTGGATTTTGGACACATCCATTTGAGTCAACTTGGTTCAAAAGAATTCATCATGTGGGACATTGTTTCACCCAATTAAAGATTCCAAGAATCTGAATTTTAGTAGTATGTAGATGATTCAACAAGGAATGTATGTCGGAATAATAATGTATCACAGACCAAGGTGGTATTTGATGAAAAAAATGGAGTCAATAAAGGAAAAGTATATGCATGATAACAAAATTACTAGAACAACTAGCTATATTGTGCAGCTTATTAGAATATTTACTAAAATAAAAAAATTGAGAAATATAAAGACATCAAATCAAATCAAAATTTTATTATGATTATAGACTAACATAATTAAGAAATGCTATGAGAAAAATAAGCCATAATGTGTATAATATTATACTTTGGTGTCTGTTCTATGGAAGTGAAAGTTCAATATATTAAGTGAAACATTAAAATAAGTCAAATGCTACTCAAAAAAGGAACACTCTGATGCTTTGGTATGTAAAAAGAAAGCATACAACTCAAAGAGAGGTTCGTTATTTCTAAATTTATATTTTCTTGTGAACCCACTTTGAAGATGGCAAAGTAGGAGACAGAAATATCAAACCTGTTTATTGCAGCTTATTAGAGGCTTTGATACCAGTATCAAATACAAAGATAATAACAATGTAATTTTCCTGCAGAAGAAAACATATTTTTTCCTATTCTTTCACAGTGACAAAACTATGTCTAGTACATATTTTATAGTGGAGAGTGAAACACCAAAGTATATGGTTTAATTGGGCTGCTGTTTGGAAGAGGACTTAGAAGAGTGTGGTTAAAGGATAGAAAAGGATATGCAGCATTCACGGTGCAGCAGGCAAAACAAAAGAAAAGCTTTGCAACTATCAATAAAAAAAAACCCAAACATTTAAAGCTTTTATTTGAGATTCTATGTATATTCTGTTTATTTCAGATCCTTGATTATTTCATCATACAGTGATTCCTTATAAAGAAGCTACTTGGACTTCCATATGTATGGACAATGATACCAATAGTCTTCACTTAATGGCTGGTCACATGATGACCATTCAAATTTATGATGTACTAAAAAAATTACTTACAACCCATTCTCAAGGCTCTACACACACACACACACACACACACACACACACACACAAACACACACCATTATCATATAATCACATTTTAGACACTTAACAAGCAGCTCACATTTATGATCTATTGCAGCTCTCCTAGTCATGTGACTGTGATTTGCCATGCTTCTGCCAATTCAGGTGAATGGATTCACTTAGTGACATTATGGTTCACTTAACAACCATATGATTTTCCTAAGCCAAAAGTGGTGGTGACTTTCTTTACAACCCTAGTAAAGAGTGGTCATAAAATCAAGTCAGGCCATGAGGTAACTTGCTTAATAACCACAATGATTTACAACCAAAATAAAGTGAGTCACCACAGTCATTAAATGAATCATATGGTAGTTAAGTAAACCACATGGTTGTTAAGTGAATCCATTCTTCTGAGAAAGAAAAAAAATCCAGAAAGAGGCAAAATATTTTGCAAGTTGCAGTCATGTGACCATAGGAAAGTACAATCAATTGTAAATGCAGCCAGTTGACAAGCGCCTGAAATGCAATCATATGACTTGGTAGGGTGCAGTAGACATAACGTCTTACAACATGGATTGTAAGAAACGTTTTTGACTCTATCATAACTTTGAATAGTCATTAACTGTCTGGTTGTTAAATGAGGACTCACTGTACTTAATCCCAATCCCCTTCCACCAGGTTTTCAGGTCACCTATCAGTGCAGGGATAACAACAACTTAACTGTACTGTCACCTATTCGTGCAGTGTTTGAGGTGTTCAGTCCCGACATTTATTGAATCCAACAGACTCTTTGAAATTAATAATGCCCGTCTTGAGAATTCACTATCCACAAGGGAGCTTGAGTATTGAGATTTTTGCAGTTTAATACATTTAATACTGCTACATTGCAATCTGAAATTACATTCTTGGTAGCTATATGTCTGGATATAGTTCCACATCCAGTAGTAAAAAAAGAAATAAACCAGAGTTTGTGGTTTGTTTAAAAAAAATAACACTTTTGTACAATTATTATATTTCCTCCTGGTTTTCAAACATCTTTCCCAGTTTTCTGTTTTTCCCTAAATATTTTTTTTAACTCCAGCAACCCTTGAGCCTTTTCTATCGAGAATTAAGCTTGGCCGTGACCAATCTTTTTCTTATATGATGTCATAACAATATTCTGAGAAGTGAGTTAAAATACTAAGTATGGAGCACCTGGTATTCCTAAGACTCTAAATCCAGATTGGTGGGTTCATGTTTATGGAAAGGATGGTGGTGAAACAGATGCTGAAAGTTCTAACCATCTCTGCCAAAAATAAATAAATTCTTGTGTCCTTCCAAGTGTAATAAGTAGCCCAGAAAAAGTGCCATCTAGACATGGATTAGGCTGTTTTTCTTCTTTTCCTTTTAATTAAAATTTAAAGCTGCAATATTGTTAAGACAGCTCTATTATATTTTTCTTCTTCTTTAATTACTTTGATATTGTAACATTTAAAAAAGGCAAACAGGATACCAGCTTTCTATTTTCTCTTTCTCTTGCTGCAACATTCATCAAAGGAATTCCAAAGATGCTCCTTAAAATTCTTGGCTTAGAACAAAAGAAATATATTAAAAGCATTCTCTATTAAGAAAAAAACACCCACACTCTGATTTATTACAGAATATTGAGCGCAATGCTTTTTTTCCCATGTAAAAAAGAGGTTCATAGATTTAGCTTCCTGCTGTTATGAATAATACAGCTTTACTTCCTCGAACTTGTCATGGAAATTTCACAGAGCTGCAGCCCCCAAGTGCTACAGATTCTTTCAACACCAACAACCATATGAATATAAATGCAATATACATTTTTACTCCCCTAGCTGTTCTGCTTAACCGCCTGCCATTATGTACATTAATGAAAATCAGATTTCAAATGAGAATGCTCATCGCTGACACAAAAGTGCAACAAGAACTCTCACAGCTACATGCCATAAAATGATTAATTTGGAACTTTATTGTATGCCGAGTATGTTCCATATGCTTTCCCCACACTCTGCAAAAATTGTTTTGCCTTCCTCACTACTAAAAGAGACTATTTCATAAAATCTTTGTCATTTACTTTATAGAATTCCAAAATCTGAGTTACAGTCCATTTGTATACTTTATGCTGTATGCTTTTTGATAATACATTGAAGCAGAGGTGGGTTGCCAATTTCTTTAACAGTTCGGGCGCACTCCCCTGTGCGCTTATGCGCATGCGTGATGCTTCTGTGCAGAAGCCGGGTGAGTGAGCCGAGCCTCCTGCCACCGCTACTAGTTCAGTTCAGCCGACCCAGGCCAAACTGGCAGCAACCCACCTCTGCACTGAAGGCAATTTACAACCAGGGATGAAATTATGGCAATGTTATTGGTCATAATAGATCAGTGTTCTGACCCACTTCGTCCCACACCAACACACTCTGAGCCGAAGATACTTTACAGCATTTATTAACAGACAGACAGATCCTTGGCAACAAACCGGCACAGACACGCCTGGGCAGCAATCCAGCACAGATAAGCCCTAGCAGCAATCCAGCCTGCCAAGCTCACAATATTGTTCTCCAATATTAGTTCATGCATTGACTTCTGCAAAAGGGGCGTGTGCACAAGCATCCTTTTATTGTCTGGAGAGGAGCCTAATTACCAGCAGCTGAGTGCAATTACCTCCTGTAACTGTGCAACTGTTCCTATTAGCTCTCAGGTGCCTGGCATCCAGGAACAACTCACTTCTGACATCAGGATCACACTCCTTTGTTTCCTCCCCACTGGTCCAAGGCGCCTCCTGGTGGCCAACCAGCCTCTCTGCACCTTGCTCGGAGTCAGAACCCTGTCCAGGGTCCTCCACATCCTCCAGAGCCGACTCATAGGGCCCCTCGCTGTTGGAGTCTGGTGGCAGCTCCAACGGCTCCTGCTGGGCCATAACAGATCAGCATATAAGAATCTTCTATATAACAAATATGATTGCTTCAATATACACGTCCCAAGATAATGTTGCAGGATCCAATCTGGGTCAGAAACCAGGATGAGAGTTTTGGCTTCCAAGCTTTCGGACTGGTGCTGGACTCTATCTTCAAGGAATTTCTCTTTAGCAGTGTGTGTGCTTTGGGCTGTTTTGTATGTGGTATTTATGTGGTGCCTGTTGTATGTGGCTTTTTAGATGTTGATTGTGGTGTTGATGGCTAGCTATAAGGTCATTGCCTGTTCTTTGCTTGTACTTCAAGGCCCTCCCCTCCTAAGTAATTGATAAGTTGGTAGTAAATCAGCAATCCTATTAACTAATGAGGAACCTGTTTCCCAGGCTTCAATCACTTCCCTGGCTGTTTTTGTACCTGCTCATCCAACAGTCTTTGTAGCTGCAAAATTGAATGTTTTTTGTTACATTTTATTACATTGCCTTGGTGTGAGAACAGCAGTACCATCATTAAATATTAAATACAATAAATGCATAAATTCAGTTTATTTGAATTTCATGCTCTGAGGATGAAATCTGTACTAATTAGATTGCTAATTTCAGTCCCAATCCTACTGTTACCTTTGCTAATGATGTGAACTTTTCTTGGCTTTGCTTTATTTGCAACTTCTGTAGTGGAATTATAGGTTATACATTACATGTATTCTCAGTTTTAGTTTTAGGCTGAGAATTAAACCCTGATTCCTCATTCCTGTTCCAATAATTAATTTCTGCAACAAAATGAGGGAGAAGACACTACTATACATTTTTCCGTTGAGAAATAGCAGGTACTGTATATTCAAACATTACAAATAATACTTTTTACAGCTCTTTGTAGATTCCTGGATACTCAGATTTCATTATTTTCATATTTTAATTTTTATCCTGCAAGTAACAAATGCACATTCATGAATCAAATGGACAAAACACATCTTCCTTACACACCAATACCTTAAAGCAAGGGTGAAATCTACTTACCTTCACTACCGGTTTGCAAATTTGAGCGCATGGGCCACCTCCACGCATGCGCAGGACCTTCCATGCATACGCAGCACATCAAAAGAAACGTGATGATGTCTGGGCAGGTGGGAGGAACCTGCTACTGAGTGCACTTGTTTTAACATCACAGAGGTAACCAAGTGATTTGTTCACTTGCCCCTGACATCAGGATGTGAGCCTAAAAACCTAGTATTTCCATCATGGCATTTCATCACACGCTTTGTCATATTTTTGTTTTGTCATCAAGGTTTGCTCAGATGCCAATTATATAAACCTTATTCAGGAATCCCAACAGCTCATAAATTTTGGCAATACTCCACCATTTAAATATATATATATGATGAGTGTTATTTAAGAACTGGAATCTGTGGCACTTAACACTGCAAAGGCTAATTTGCAAGAAAATATTTGCAAACAGATGTTTTTTCCTTCTCTCTTTTCAATTTTCTACTGTTATATTTGAACCCTATTCCCACCAAATATTTGGTTGGTTAGCAGATGACAGAAATATGCAATAAATTTTAAGGATGAAAGCAATTGCATTGAAATCAATGACATTATTGGTTTGCGTATTAGCTTTTTCCATTGAAAAGTAAAGTCCACTGAAGGGGTAGGCGCTGGAAGCTGTAAAAAAAAAGTACAAATGACTGCTTTTCCATCAGAACGATCAAAAATGAGATAATAGAAAATTCTGTATAGGAAACATTCTCTATTACTTAGCGTAAAATTATTTAAACAAAGCACATTTCATGTAGCTAAAAGGAAAAAATGAATTATTTAGAAATCTTTCATTTTATAAATAATATGGCCATTGAACTTCTTTGCTAGAATTACATTAATACACAATAAGTTTGTGGGTGTTAATCTTGCTGGAATTACTAAACATTTTAGGTTTCTGCAAAAGGTTTTTTTCAGCATAAAGGTAGAGTTACAATAGCTCTAAATTGACCTTGTTTAAGTTTTCCAGCAAAGCTGGTTTCAAGGCATAGTTCAATTAGGTTAAACAATATAGAAAAGTACAGCCTTAAAGAATGCAATCTTGAGCTTTTAAATGGGGCAGGATGACAAAGAAGATGTATTTAAGTAGGGCAGCTTTAAAGATCCACAAAAATAAGAAGTAAACTCATCTTTTTTGCCACCACAGATTTGAGTGACCACGACAGTTTTAAAGTGCCAAATAAAAACAGCTATAACATCAGTGATAGCTGAATTGCCCGGAGAGGCAATTCCACAGTTGGGAACACAAGAGTTCTACTATCATGGTGATACATATTCTCTATTTACATTCCGTGCCAAAATAAAGCCCACATTTTACGGGAAGAAAAAAGGAATTGCATATGTTTTAGAAATGATAGAAATTAAGAAAACCTACAATTCTTTCTAGAGGCGGCAGTTCGTAGAATCCTTTTATTTTTGCTTTGCACAAAACATATCTATCTAAGATAAAATTTAAAAATATTATGAGTCATCATGAGTCACCATTTGGAGAGGGAACATCCATAAGTAACTGGAAATGGTCATAGAGAACAAGTAAAATGTACATTATTGATTGATTGCCTGCCTGCCTAACTGAATGATTGACTGACTGACTGACTGACTGACTGACTGACTGACTGACTGACTGACTGACTGATTGACTGACTGATTGACTGACTGACTGACTGATTGCCTAGATGTCCATTTCAAATCAGTGATTCTGGGTAGTGAATAAATTAAACAATTTGAAAAATGATACAAAAAGAAATTAAATACAAATAGCAGCCAAGAGGTCTTGTAATCTGTTGGTGTCAATCTTCCAAAAGGCCACCAGGGTCAGGACCATCCTAATCTTAAGGGGTTGGGTATTCTAGAGGGTAGGAACTACAGCAGAAAAAGGCATAGCATACATGATATGATACGAGATCCTGAGCATGAGCAGAGTTTTTATAATGAAACAGTTTTAAAACAAAACATTTTAGTTTCTGCTTTTTTTAACTGCTGTAATTAAATTAAAATGCTGAACCATAGCCCATATGGCAGTTATGGCATAGCCAAAGTGGAATAATTCATAATGCTGTAGGTGATGTTACATGTTGTTTTCCAGGTTGTTTGTGAGGCTATTTTGCCCAAACTGGGCACTCTACAGGTGTGTCCATTTAAATGTTCATCCATGGTTATGCTAGCTAGGAACTCTTAGTATTGGAGTCCATACACCCGAAGCTATCCTGATTGGGAAAGATTACCATGACAGATTATGGGGTCAGATGTATTTCCCTCTTTTCATCTGCACTGATGGGTCAGGTGATTTCTGTTACAATAATTGACAGATCCCGTTAGACTGATTATGTGCAACTGTCAATTGTAATTGTGTTATTTATTTAGAGGATTTAATATGGCTATTTATCTCATACAGCTGACTCTAGGCACCTCACAAAAAGATATTCTTCCCCACAGTACCAGACCAAACAACCTTAGGGCTCATTCTCTTAACCCTAACTCCAGCCCAAATTCTTGGGGGAAGAGCAAGGTCTTCACAGGCTTCCAGAAGTTAGAAGGGTAGAGATTCCTCAGATTTTGGGTGCGAAGCTGTTAGAAAGAGCTGTGACCAGCCACCAAAAAGGGGCATGTCCAAGGTCCCATCAGGTGACAATATTTAACAAGGAGAACCTGGAGCACATCCCTATCCAACCTATCCAACTAGTAAGGATATGCAGATACCCTTAGGGAGAAGCAATCCTACAAGTACCTATATCTGTGCCATGTAGGGCTTTAAAGGAAATAACCAGTACCTAGAATTGTACCTGGAAAACAACTCGAAGCCAGTGCAGTTTTGAAGCATTGATGCTCCTTAGGTGAATTGTAGGGCAGTGGTCTTCAACCTTGGCAACTTTAAGACCTGTGGACTTCAACTCCTAGAGTTCCTCAGCCAGCAAAGCTGGCTGAGGAACTCTGGGAGTTGAAGTCCACAAGTCTTAAAGTTGCCAAGGTTGAAGACCACTGTTGTAGGGCATCCAAAATTGTGCATGCCACAGCATTCTGGAATAGTTGCAACTTTTGTCAAAATTGCAAAAAGCATTTAACATTTTACCTATGCATCCAATATGACATTCAATAACCCAAATTACACTGCAGAGTCTGAAAGTAATGTTTTATCCTATGTAATCAATCCTGCTAGTCTGGGTATTTTTAAAGACAATGGTCTTCCCATTAGAAAATGGTCTTTCCAAGTAGAGATGGTGTGGTGCTTGGATTCACACAGCTATTCTCTAGAAATTGCTGATAGGTGATTTAAATATAGTTCGCACTAGTACTCTGCTTTGAGTATTATTATCTAGAGGAAAGCTCTAATAAGAGTTTTGGTGATTGCTTTAGCAAATATGCACAGTTGGTTAATGACAGGATGCTTGCTCTGGTAACCCAAAGATAACAAAAGATGTTAGATAGAAATCTATTCCTTCTTAACTGCAGGGAAACCATACCCCCTCAAGATAAGTTAAGTGTATTATTTGTTCTGGATGAAGAATCTGCATAATACAATCATCTAAACTGTGACCCAGTTACATATGCTAAGGAAAACAGGCTGTATTACTTAACTCTGTTCTAAGCAGAACATAATTTATACCTTTAATATTTAATATATTTATTTACTCTATATTACAAGTCACACAGAGATTTTCTAGATAATTGTCTTGTTATCCAAGAGAATCAAGCATTCTACATAGCTATTTTTGTAAAATTGTATCAGTAGTTTCAGGAGTTGGATTCGAATTGTTAAAAAAATAGTTATATCGTTTTGAAAAATCTTCGTAAAGGTTTGCATTGTTCTAATGATCATCAATGTTCTTTTTTTATACATTGTTTTATTGTGTCATTATAAAACATGTGTACTTTATATCATTTAGAGCTAGTGGTATTTATATAATGTTGACAGGAGATTATCAACACTAATGATTTAGTTAACTTAATTCTTTAAACATAAAGAAAGTATGAAAGTTTATGTTAATATGAACTATGATTTCTAAAAATAATTTCTTAATATTGATTAGCATAACCTTATTTAAACTTTACATCTAAAGCTGCAAAATACATTAAACTGTTATATAATAAAAAAGTTTCTGTCTTAAGCTTACTACTAAGAGCTCCATAGTGTTGTTATAGTTTAATGTTCATTAATTTTCTTTGCTACTATTACCTAAATCATCCTTTTACCATGAGACGTAGTGCGAGCTACTGGCTTGTGTGAAATGTTGGCCACTGTAGACTGCTAAAAAGGTTTCTCAGAAAAAGATATTATCCAGTATTCAGATCATTAGTTGCAGACTTAGACATCCATAGATGAAGCAAGGAGAGGGGAGCAGCAATTATGTCACATATGTCATTATATAAATACTGCATATCATTTGTATCATGAAGTAAGTGACATACATTTCAGAATTTGTGTCATTTCTACAATACAATCATATCATTGTTGAAGCAGTAACAAACAATATTGTTTTAGAGAATAAAGTCACTTTACATCTGCAATGAAATGTTGGATGATTTCTCTTTACATTAAGCAGATATGAGTTATTTAGCTAGAACTTTAACTGACAATTTTTCTGCAGTAAAGTTTAATATTGTTTGGATGTCATTCCTGCCATCTATGTCATGTGATCACTTTTTAATATAGATTATTCTTGCCACACCTGAATCTCCTGTGTCTAGTTTGCATTCGTGCACACAGAATAGAAGTCACATTTTGAACATCTGTTCAAAACAATGCTGTTCCAACACTGGGAGAATTCATCAAGAGTCCTTTGAGCTTTTCTGGCACTGAAAATTCTGGCAATGCCTTTTGGGGCTTCAGTTATGGAAGAAAGGTTCAGGATTTTTACAAGTAGCTAAACTTCAGCTTGGCTGGAGCCACACCTGTTGATCATTAACTGCCCTCTCATAATTCTCAACACAAAAAAACAAGCAAAAAAGAGGCCTCTCTGAATCTTCTAAGGAACAATTATAGGACTAGCAGGCTCCACTTTGCATTCCTGCTGTGAATCACTTAGGGATACAATTTGGTTTTCCTATTGCAATGTTCTGGAACAATGTTTTGAAATTCTAGCGCACTGAAGGGAAGTTAAATACTAACATCCTGCAAAAGGGGGGGGGGAGGATGATAAAATATGAACTCTGCCCTCATTATGATAACCATATGATTTATGTATCTGTGTCCATGTGAAAGAGGGAGCTTTGAATCATTGCATGTGTATAATTTTATTGTGGTTGCCAGCAGGAACTTATGATTAAGTAATGGTGCTAAATACTTGGCCCTCATTGGAAACATGTATAGGAATCAGTAGTTGATGCTGTTTCAATTGCAGCAATCACTTAAAATGTTCAACTGCATCCTAATTGAATATAGCACCATATGACACAATATTTGGAATCTCTAGTAATCCACTCTTTGATTTTGGAATCTTACCAGACGTTTTGTCAAGATTATCTTTGCAAATACAGTGGTACCTTGGTACTATTGTTAATTGGTTCTGGGAGGTGTGATCGGTACCAAAAACAATGAGTACAAAACAAATTTTTCTCATAAGGTATAATGTAGGGAGTCACAAAGCAGCTGACACTGACAAGTTCTAGTTTGTGGGTTGAGTATCAAACAGACAATGAGTAAAGGGACAAAATTTTCACATCAAAATTCATTGAGTACCAAATTTCATGAGTTTCAAAGCAGTTGAGTACCAAAATACCACTGCATAAATGCTATAAAAGAATTTTCTATTTATAAAAACAGATTTTCAAGGTACTGATGCCTTAATAGTATCTATTTTCTTTTACTTCTTCACAGACTGCACAATAATAAATTTATGTCACTATCTTTGTCTATTCCCACCTTTATTGAAATAGTGAATTAGGGAATTACATTGCAGTGTCTTTTGAAAGCATATGAAAATATCATGGGTGGGGGTGATGGGGTGATAATTTACTTTCCTTTGATAAGAAGCACTGTAGCAGCTTTCAAAAATATGCCAATGTATGACCTGAATGCATGCTTTGAATTTATAACTTTTACTGCCCTATCAAATCCTGCACATTTTAAGACATTGTTAAAGGGATAAGGTCACCTTGCATTATATCTGTATCTTTCTTTATGTACTAAATATACTGTATATATGCACAGAGACATACATATCTGTGTGTGTGTGTGTGTGTGTGTGTGTGTGTGAGAATACACACATGTACACACATACAAATGCACATATATTTCATTTTTATAGTGTTCGTTTTTTCCTCCACCAGACACTGGCATTTCTTTTTTCCCCTTTCTAACATTATTGCTTAATATTATAGGCCAGTATTGATTAGTCTTTCAAGGCTTCCTGTTATTGGGTTCAAAATCTCTTTTTGGATTGTTTAAGAAGTCTTATATTATTATTAATTTTGAGAATAATACTTTTTAATTTTAAAAACTTAAAAATTTAATTGGGATAAGTGCTATAATGGATTGATATAGAGAGTGTCTACTACATTATGACTTTATAGAATATTATTTTATTTGTTAAATTAATGTCCTCTGGGACCTCAGCTATTCTATTTTTTTACGGCAACTCTATAAAATAGGTCTGACTGAAGAGAATAACAGGCTTGGAGGCACTTTGTTAGTTTCCACATCCATGGGTAAATTTGAACGTGAATATCCCTAGTCATAGCTCAACATGTTAAACAATGTACATTGGATCATCCATCCTTAAAAAAATTAAGTTAAAATTATTAAATGAAGAACTACAGCATAACAGTTCCGTATGTGGAAATTCCCTACCAAACTATGTTGTGGCCCCAATACTCCTCAATGTGGCAATTTCCATAAAACATACATAGCAAATGGAAGAATACATTCACACAACCATATTATATCCAGTTTGGTAGGGGTAAACCTCACTGACTTCAATTTAGATTATTTATGAGTAGACATGCATTGTTAATATCACTTAAAGCTTGACTTTAATGAATTGCTTTTTGCAGTAATTTATTAAGTATTGCAGAAATCTTAAAAGGAATGATACCATATGGCAGTGGTTCCCAAACTTGGCAACTTTAAGACTTGTGGACTTCAACTCCCAGAATTCTCCAGCCAGCAGCGCTGCTGGCTGGAGAATTCTGGGAGTTGAAGTCCACAAGTCTTAAAGTTGCCAAGTTTGGGAACCACTGCCATATGGGAAAAGTACACTAAATGTATAACCAAGAATTCCAATAGACATACAAAGCTCTAGAAAGGCTAAAGAAATCCTTTGCATTCTATCCATTGCAAATATTACTTGCATCTGCCAGTCTAAAATATGGCCAATATTCTTTAATTGTCACTTGTCAACTGAGGTTGGAAATACTTTCCACATTAATTCTATCTGTGACATACCTAAGCCAGCCAGGGTCTTGTTGAAGTGAATAAATGCAGGAAAGCTCTATAACTACTCACAGAACTGTATAAATTATTTTTAATAAACATATAAATATAGGGAATATAGAGAAAAATGTTGATTCAGGTTTTAAATATTAATGCTTTCTCACATTTGAATACATTAATTAAATATACTAAGCTATAAATTTTAGCCATCTTAAATAACCCTCTCAGTTTTATGGATTTTACAATTACTGAAACAGTTGCTATTAGCAACAGATCCCATTTTAAACCATAACAAGCATCTTAGAAGCATTTATAGACTAAGTCAGTTGAAATCCTAGCCAAAAATAAAATTCGGCTTTCCAATACACTCTTCCAGAGTTGTAGTTATTAAATCTCCTTGCAGAAGTCATTTCTTTATTGATTTAGAAAAATGATAGTTGTATTTATAATGCACAATAAATGGCATAAATACTCAAATGTAATTCTTGTCAGGAAGTATGGGAATAATATTCTGTGACATATTCACCAAAAAACTTCCTATAATTTCAAAGCTGAAGTCCCAAAAAGATAAGGCTTATTATATTTTAGTGTTTTAATAAACACTCAGAAGACATAAACCAAAATATCCCAGTTCAAAATGTTGAATGTATATTCTGGATTTAAATAATAATATTGAACAACTTACTAGTGATTGAACACATGCAAATAAGTTAAAATTCATCTTAATTCAAAGGGTAGCCCAGTGAATTTTCTCTATGCTTTTTGTATATACCTGTGAGTAGTAAAAATGAGGTTTTTCCACTTAACAGGCAGTTTCCAAAAGAGAAAAAGTCAACAAAACCTGCTAATCAATGGGAGAGAGCTATGTAACAATTGATCTTGCCCATATTTATAAGACTAGTGGACCCATATGAGATAATATTAGGGATGAGCTTTACACAACTAACTGATTTGACCTAGAAGTTAAGAGTAATAATTATTGCTGAACAATCAGCTCAAGTCAAGAATCAAACTCAGAGGTATACAGAAACATATGAGAAGTAGGAAAACCACTGCTGATCAGAAGATTCACTGCTTTTCTGGTGAAGGTCAACTCTGTTAGGAATATAGTTTAATGGTTGGGTTGGCAATTTATAAATCATATAGCAATGCTGTACCCATTTCTTTAAATCATACTGTAAAATGTGATTGGTTGCTGTTTTCCTCAATCGGCCATAAGAGGGAAACAGAATGACTGTTTGCTCTCTGTTTGTTAGATGCTAGACTGATCTGATCTGAGTGTTTTGGAAGCTGGCTGTTAGAAAGTGCCGTGAGCTATTGTAAGTTTTGCAACTGCTAGCAAACTTAGAATACTGAAGTGATTACATGATACTGGACTGTGTTATTTGGATTATCCCTTAACTGAAAGACATTGATGACTGACTGTCTTATCCATGTATGACTTGGACTGTTTGATGGACTCTGATACCTCTATTTCCACGAAAGTAAAAGCCTATTTAAACTGCAGTGTCTCTGTATGCTGGTTTGTGTGTTCTCCTACACAACTCTCACAACGCTTCTCTGAACGTACTTGCTCTCCCAACCGGGAGCTTACCTAACAAACTCTACACAGAAAACTCTTTATAGCTCATTTAGAAATCTGAAGGAGGCAAGAATAATTAAAAACCAAGGGTGTTTCTCTAACCTGCAGTTCTGAGCTTTAGAATATACAGACAATATACAGAGCTATCACATAATTTATTCTCCAAATAGGGAAATGAGGATTAATATTAGAACTCACCGGATGGACATCTAAGTGGTAAATTCTGACATTAACCCTCATTTTATGTTTGGATCTGAATGTGTCTGTGTCACAGATGTATAGCCAAAGTAGATTCTAATATGTCCATTTCCATCTAACAGTAAGAGTAATGACAGTACAAAAATAAGTTATTCCTATCTTGATGAATAAGAAAATGCACACATGTTTACCCAGATCTGCCAATAAAACTGATATATTTGCATCACTGCCATTTCTTCCGCATGCAATAGTTTTTATACACATGTACACAAGTGTGGATGTATATAGTCACAGCTGAATACACAATGAGAAGAAATTGTAGACATGTCATGAAATTGTTCTGTAAAAGATGCAATTTATATGCTGCTCCAGACATTATTATATCATTACTTAATCATCATTTTGATGACACAGGACTTATGATGGACACTGCAGTGTCTATTTGTAGTCAGAATTGGTATATAAATAAAATACCATCTTTCAGTGACAGATTAGCAATTAGGTATAACCATGTGTTGGAATTTCTTAACATTCCTATTATGCTATACTTATAGTTAGTTACATTGTATCAGAAAATAATTCAGCTGGCTCCATTCATTTTTTCTTTTGCACATGTTTAATTA
This sequence comes from Thamnophis sirtalis, assembly GCF_051295495.1. Classification (NCBI taxonomy): domain Eukaryota; kingdom Metazoa; phylum Chordata; class Lepidosauria; order Squamata; family Natricidae; genus Thamnophis; species Thamnophis sirtalis. The sequence goes on along the minus strand of NW_028261389.1, from coordinate 57,865,504 downwards.
TTAATATATCAATATTACTAATTCACTAATACTAATGAATTATTTAATTAATTCTACAATGAAGTAATTAATGGATTTTACATTTCAATTACTATAATCTTTATGTAGTTTTTATCATTAAGTGTTCTGAAAATGTCTTACAATTACTACAAATTGACCAGTTTATTTTGGGAAGCTATTTGCAAATTAGTGCTAATGAGCCAAATATATAGAGAATATGTTTGGCTTTCCTTTTGTTTGTAACATGCCTCCCTCCTCCAAAAAATAACATCTTTGTATTGTTTTTGGTAGCTTTGATAAACTTCTATTCATTCTGAATACTACTGTAGTCTTTCTGACAGAAATTACCATGTATTCTCCTTTGGTATGTGCCATTCTTTTATACATGCCCCCTTTCGTTCAGCATTTTAGAATGTATTCCATGTATGAATGCAGGCTTCTTGTATATTTCCCATTTTTTTTCTTTCTTGTAATAATAGTTTACAATTTCCACCTACAGTACCTAGTTTCCAGCTGTGTCTAGGGAGTGTAGAGTCAATAGAATAAAATAGCATGTGTCAGTGTTCGAAGTATCATGTAGAATTAAATCAGAGTCCAAGGCAAAATGATCCTTAAAGTTCCAATTTAATAAAGCAGACATCTTAGCACATCTGTGGAATCCCAATTATGGAAATTACATCAGAATTCCACCCAATTAAAAGTTCATGATCTTGTACCCACAGCCACAAATCCATCACATGGTCCAATCTTCTTCTTCCACACTGGCATCTCCACCCAGCTGCTTCTGGTTAGGTGTAAAAGTGTGGAGACAAAAGATGACCTTGGTCTTCTAAAAAAGAATGACAACAACACATTCCACCATCCTACTCTTTCTATTCCCCCCTCCCATCAACTATACTAACAAAACAGCATAATGAAATAAGAGAAAGTGTGGCAGGCCAAAATTCTAAAAGGAATATAATTGCAGGCCTGACAGCATGTATGACTGGTTTAAAAAGCCCACTTGCACTTTACATGTGAGTGATGAGCGTGACACCTTGGTTTTCTTAGCAAGGAATCACCCATCAGAACAACATACCTTTTCCTTTGTAAGGTGGCTTTTGGATTGCTATAAGTCAGTGATGGTTAAGCTTTTTGGTGCTGAGTGCTCAAAACTTGCTCACTCTCGAATACGCAGGTGCCCTGGTCCCCAAAATGCAATGTGAGCATCTCCTGTGCAACCCCGTGGACGACTTTGGGTTCCAGGTTGGTGCAGGCGGCTTTCCAGGTTAAAATAAAGTGCGTGGGGGTATCACACGGCAACCCATTTTGGCTTCCAGGTTGGTGCGAGATGCAGAAATGGAGTAGAAGGTAGGGCGCACTGGGGGGGGGGACTTGCACAGCAGAGACCTGAAGACCAGCTGGCCAGTGAGAGGTATGCATGCATGCTCAGTGGAGCTGGGTTGGGGCAACAGCTGGCGTGCCCCCAGAGCGGGCTCTGTATGCCACCTGTGGAACATGTGCCATAGGTTCGCCATCACAGCTTTAAGTCATGCCTGTGTTTTCTACATTTTTTGTCAGATAGTTGACTCAAGATCATCCTCTAAAGATAAAGCTCTACTGTACTGAACAGACTTCTTCTGTTCTGTTGTCTCTTCTCTTCCCATTCTTTAAAAGCTTCAGCTGTCCTGTCTAGAAACTTCTGACATGTTGCAGTTTCTCTCCTCAAACCCCTTCACTTTCTTTTCCAATAGGGACACAAGTGTAAACTTGGGTCTTGTTCAAAGAGAAAGATAAATATTGCACTTACCTTGCAAAGCATAACAATGCTTCCCTTATTGTCCTTGTTGTTTAGAGTTGTTGCTCACCATCTTTCCTAGCTGAACTCCCAAGGACATCCCAGTTTGACCTAGTCACCAGTAGTTTCCCTGGGTAAGAACTAGCCTGGAAGAAGAGAAGTTCTTTCCTTATTGAATTATTCTAACAAGTGTTTGGGTTTTTTTCTGCTCACCTTTCATTCTTTGAAAGTGAATTCCTTATAGGTTGCCTCAGCTATGACAGCAAGAGCAACATTCTAATCAGGCAAAAGAGACAATCAGCCACACTCAGAAAGCTGTCAACACCAATGAGCACTCAATTATTGGCAGCAAAGAATCAGAAGTCTCTTTTTCCTTTTTCCTTGGCTCTTCAGCTTCTTCTAATACCTCCCCAAACTCTTATTCGCTGTCGTTATAAAAGTCACTCAGTGAGTTTTTAATTTCAAGGTTGTTTGCAGCTGAGGAGAGATAATTAAGCCTACTCCAGCCTTGAATTCAGCAGTTTCTGCTTTATTTTATTTATTTATTTACTTACTTACTTACTTACTTACTTACTTACTTACTTACTTACTTACTTACTTACTTACTTAAATCAAATCATTTTTATTTCTCCCAGAAAACAAGTAGTTTGTATTCTCTTCTTAGGTATATGTTCAGGTAATCATTCCTTCTGCAGAGAGATTGGTAGACAATATACTTAGAGTGGAGATAGTAGCTTATTTAACACAATGTAAATTATATTACCGTAATTTGGACTATCAGTTTGGATAATTTGGCCTCTTGGTCATTAAAACTCAGGTAAATTTATTATATGATTTGTAAGAAGTTAACACCCACTCCTCCATCTCCTACCATGTTCCCCTGAAAATAAGACAGGATCTTATTTTCTTTTGACCCACAAAATATGGCTTGGGCCTTATTATCAGGGGAGGGCTTATTGTTTTGGGGTTGCCAAGCGGCTGCTCCCTTGCAAGCAGGCTCCCGGAGAGCCGGGCACAGCCTCAGGGATGAAGCAGCCATGAGGTGACCATGCTCAAGAGCAGCCACTCAGCAAACCCCCTCTCCAGCCAGGCAGAGCGCCATTTACTGACCCAGGGGGTATCCCTAAAGTGCCAAGCCATGTGGCACTCTGCCCACCCCTCAGCTCCCACGGCTTGGAACATTCGGGATACCCCCTAGGTCAGTGCATGGAGTTCTGCCTGGCTGGAGAGGGTGGTTGCACAAGCACCTGTTCTGCACCCAGCTCACATGCCTCCCGGCCTCATCATGCCCTGGCCCTTCCTGCAGGGCCAGGGCATCGATGCCGCTGCATTCCAAACATAACTTCTTCTCCGGCTTCCAAACTCCGCCACTCGGCTTCCGATTCTTCCAGCAGCGGCTGCTCTAGGAGTGCATTCTATGGTTGTGGTCCGGCTGCCATAGTGGCCGATCTAGGAGTGTGCTCTATGGTTGTGGGTCGGCTGCCATAGGTCCAATGAAGAAACAATATATAATCTAAATTCTCACAGTTGTGAGAATGACATTTGCTAGAAATTTCTATCAATTATGTTAAGTCTACAAAACTGAATTCTATAGAAACACAATGGGGAGTGTTATAAGGTCACTTCAGCTACAATGCTGCAGGAAGATTTTGCTTCCAAATTATTTTGTCCAACAATGCGTCCCAAGTTGAGAAGCTCCCACCTTTGCATTTAATTATTACAACTGCCTTTATTTTGCTTTTGCCAGATCATTTCAACAGAGCATAACCTTTCCTTTTTTAACTGTTGTGAGATATTGATGAACATCACAGTATCTTATTTAGATAGGCTGCCTGTCTGATGAGCTGACTGAGAGTTCCTTACATTCCTTCTTCTCTCAGTAAATGCCCCTGAATTTGTTAAAACTTTGGCAGTGTTTCTCAACTTCTTATTTTACTTCTGTTATGTTTGCACTCCTTTTCTTCCTTTTTATTGTTGTAAGCTGCCTAGAGTAGCCCCATAGCAAGATAGGTGGCAAATACATACATACCTTGGTAGCTTTAAGATGTATGGACTTCGCTTCTCAAAATTTCTCAACTAGCATGGCTGGGTGGGGGAATTCTGGGAGTTGAAGTCCATACATCTTAAATATGCTAAGGTTGAAAATGGTTGTTTTAAAGAGAAGCAAGCTGTTACAACCAGCTGTTGCCCACTTTAAAAATTAGTTAATGTAGAAAACAGCAGCACATAATAGCATTGTATGGTTCCTGGAGAGACTGCAGGAGCAAATAGAAATGAAATGACTACTTCATGGACATACCACCTCAATTTTAAGGTAATTACTTGATTAATCAAATTATAGCAATTAAAAGATTTGCATTCATTTATTATTATTATTCCATCTTTAGGGACTACTTGTAGTGGCAAAGATCTTATTCTTATAAAAGCCTTTCAACCATGAATTTATTAGGTATGTTTTAATTTGTTTTGCCATTAATATTTCCTTAATGCTGATGCCTTCTCTGCTGTATATTTTGTTGGGAATGAGATGAATTCTACTTTTTTTAAAGATTCATATTATTCTTCTAAAAATGTCTAAATTTGGCATGACTTAATATTTTTTGTTCCTTGCTATTATAATTAACATATCAATGCATATTACACATTCTATGGTCTTTTTTAGGTTAATGTTTTTGTTTTGAATTAATGTCAGTTAGTTTGTCCAGAACCAAAACAGTGCTGAATAGGTCAGTTGTGTTGCAACATGTCACATAGTGATAAAACTGAAATCCATAGGATGAAGCTGAAGACAACACTGAAGACACAAGTAGCCTAGTGCTGTAATATTAGACATATCAGATATATACATAGCAAATCATTTGAGGTACCTGGAATAAAATACTGTACTCAAAAATCAATATAGTTCACAATGGATGATATGCATTGATCAATAATACTGTACTGCAGGTCTTTGTGGGAGGCTGAATCAGGGAAAAAATAGCCCTAATAAATGTATATGTCATAGTTTTGTCACAGGCATTGGAGGTCATTCATCATGGTCAATAAACCAGCACATGAAAATGTACTCATTCATTGCTATGTAGCCTGAGCAGTACTGGTGAATGCAGATGGTTTTGCTCCATTGTGTAGTAATAGGACCATTAAAGACCAACACTTCATGAGCTGCCATTGCAGTGTGAGAAATGAGAGCAGTATGCTTATAAGTTTTTATTCATTAAAAAACTACGAGAAGACATTGTATGGAAGTGAGCTGGAACAATAAAATGACAGACAAGAACTGTTACATAAAAATGTGGGAAAGTTCAGCAGGATATCAAAATGTACTTTTAAGCTTATTTTCTTGCAACATGTCCATTTGGACATGTTATCAAACATGATTCTTAACACCCTGTAGCATATAGAAATGATAAGAAATATGGGTCTCTCACAATTATAACTTGTGATGCGACCTACCCCTTGGCTTAGATCATTTGAAATAATGCACTTCCAACAATATACCCGAAGACAATAATTATGTATATGTAATTCAGAAGTGTCCTTATTGGGTGCCCTCTAAATGGGAACACTGGGAATAATTTATGGCTATGATTATTGGAATTATATATGTGTATTGCTTCTTACTACTGTAAATGAAACAATATAAAATTGGACACATTATTTTGCACAACCTGCTTCTATCCCATTGCATCCATCGTTGGGAGAAATAAAAAATCAGACAAGCTTCCATGTACCAGGACTCTCCTAACCACCCCAGCTGACCAATGACTTTGAGAAACCGTTCTTTGAGAGAAAGCTGATAGAAGTTTTCTCTCAACCCCATTGGCTAAAGAGATTGCATGCTGAATTGCATCTTTGAAAAAAGATCCTCTCCACACACACCCCAGCATCTGTTGAAGGTTCTCCAATGTGGATAGCTTCAGAAAAGGCTGGATACAATCCAAAAACCATTCACCAAGGGAGCACTTCAACAAGCTCTGATGAACAAGGTTGAAATGAAACTTCTATAGCACCATTCAGAAGTGATTTAAAGCCACTATGTTGCAGGATATTAGTATATATCTATATTACTATAGATAATAATTGAAGCAAATCAGTTCATCTCCAAGGCTTGAAATGCTTTGTCAAAGTAAATCCATGCCCACTTTACACAGACCTAAAGATTAATTCAGAAGCTCAGTCCATGCTTAGGAAGAATGTATTTAATCCCTTCAGAAAATTATAGAAAATTTTATTCATAGATCAGTGGTGAACTAGCATCACTAGTTAGGAGTGAAGTGGAAAATAGAAGAGAAAATCATCTCTTGAAGGCCCTGTAGAGCCACAGTGACTCATAATTCCATTCTCTAAATACAAAAGATGTCAAAGAACCCTTATCACAGGAGGCTCCACAATTTGCGTATAATCATGTAATTACCTGATTACCTGAAGTTCAGCTGATTTCTTTTTTCAATATGCCATATGGTTGGACTAAAACAATAGCAGCAACCTGATTAAGCTTTATGAATATGTTCTTCAAATGATGTGCCTTTAATAAATTGTCAAGTAATCCCACAGTCAATCATTTGCATTTATATTAGATCACTTTAAAAATCTTATATAGCTTTAAGGCCTGGGGAAATTTCTACCAGATTTGTGCAGAGAGAAATCAGATGGAGAAAGTCTCCAAACTTTTTCAAGAGAAATTTTCCAACTATCTCTCAATCAAGTAATCACCCATAATGGTGACAGTGAATGAAGAACTTCCACAGAGAATTTTTTTCATGTTTTCCAGTTTTTAATTTTAGCAAATCAGGCAAACCATTGGCAAGATTAGTTTACAAGAAGAGGACCATTTATATTCTTTATGAATACATTTTTTCTCATTTGAAATGATTTCTAAGAAATGTGTCTTAATTAAATTAATTAGATTAAATATGTTAAATAAATTCAGTGCATTTATCTTTCTAGGAGGAAAAAAGGAATGTACTATTTCCCAGGTTTTGTGCTGAAGTGTCAAATAAAAAAGTCACAATTAAGAAAACTTTCCTTTTTAGATATGCTGCTAAAATTTATACACTTGGGCTATTTTTACCTGATAACGAGTCATATAAGCCATAGAGGAGTTTATGTCTGCTCATAAAAAATTATGGGATGAGCAATAGAATCTTATGTTTTAGCAAATCCTGGCAATGGGCGTTCAAAAGAGTTAAAACAAAATTTTGAAAAAGGAGAACCCAAAGACACCAGAATGGAACAGATGTCAAGTGTTTCCATGTAGGGAATTATAAAAGTGTAAAGTTGCCTCTGAGGTAGAATTATTGAGGCAAAACTCCAGAGTCATTTAAAAAAAACATTTATGTACCATGGGGGGAAGCAGAATACTAAAGAAAATTTGCTTTAATAAGTCTACTGGTTTTTACTAATTTGCTTGAAGACTTTTCCTTTCTTAAATCATATTTGTTTGTTTAGGCTGAGGATATAACATTTGCTTATTCTGAGTATAGAAAATACAATGAGACCTGTAAAATAGATACATAATATATATATATATATATATATATATATATATATATATATATATATATATATATATATATATATATATATATATATATATATATATATATATAATCAAAACACAGTAGATAATAGTTCTCTTTGGATAAACATATGGTTAATGTTTTGTGGTTTAGTTCTAAAAGAAAGGGTGATAGTACAAACAGAATTATATATGTGCCTTCTCTAAGCCATTGTTTTAGAGATACTCCTTAACTTGTGATCACAATTGGGACTGGAATTTAGATCATAAGTCAGTACAGTCATAAGTTGCATCACCACATAATGCCCAGATTTTATGACTATTTTTACAGCAATCATTAATCAAATTGTCACAATCATTAAGTGGATCACATGATCATTAAGCAAACCCAGTTTCCCAATGGATATTCTTTGTCTTTTTTGCAGGCAAAAAAAAATTCAAATCATAATTATACGTATGACTGCAGGATGCTGCAAACGTTGTAAATATGAATCATTTGTCAAGTGCCTCAATGATCATACGTGTGAGTACATCTGGTTATAACACTTTTTCTAAGCTTGTAAGTCAAGTGGTGGTAAATTAAGAAAGACCTGTAATTATTTATTTATTTTACTTTTCCAATTTTATTAATTATTCTATTTTTTTTCCTGGCAAGATTTTCTCATGCAGGAATAGCAGACAGATTTGCTGTTAATTGCTTTATCTTTTAAAATAAGTACAAAATCTAAAATGTGCACACTAAATACTTTAGGTCATAGTATGCCTCCAAAGTTCAATTAATAAATTATGATATTTTTATCCCAAAAATAAAAAAAATGAAAATAAATCATAGAACTAAAAATAAAATCAAACCAGGGACAAAAGTAAAATTATTTTATAAAATATACTAGAAACTGATAGGAGTGTTATCTGTAAATCTATTAGGAGGGCATTATTATTGATGTTAGTGATTAATGTAATTAATAAATGCTAACACAATCAGAATGTATATGTCCTTCAATGTATAGCTTTCAATATTGTGTGCAATTTAATGGTCTTAGCTCACCCTGAACCGATATCAAAAGCTGGCATTACTTGTGTCTTTTCTGTGGCGTATACAAAAGACACTAGAGTCAGCAGTAAGTTTTTCTGTTGCTACTTTACTCAAAGTTATAGACCTAACTGCAAGAATTACAATATATGCAAATGGCCTAGAGTAACTAAGCACTAATACTAGAAGTTGTGGAAAAGCTTGTACCATGCATGTTAATGAGGAGAGAGGTAAATGAAAATTTCAATTCATTGGTTCTGTCCCTTAGTAGCAGATTTTAGGATTAGGTTGTTTCTGTATTTGTAAAGATTGAATGACATAATGTGTCTATTTTTCTTTGTTTTAATGAGTGTGTTTGTCTTTTATGGTTAAACATTTCATTTTTGCACATACAAAGACTATTTGTTCCTTATATAGTTGTTTAAAACACTGACTAGTCTCTTCCCATCCAAACTTGTCCCAGTCCAGCAATCCTCTGAGATGGATATATTTCAGAGGGAATGTTTAATTCATCTATGTTCATACAGTTGTGGATCATTTTGAATTCTATTTTGGGTCTGTGGTTGTCATGGAAAAACGTCTAACCCTTCATCTGAGCAGTTCCCATAAGCGGAAACCCATTTTGTAGATTAAAAATGGATTGTGGTGGCTAACGACCAGTGCTGAGGATAAACTCCATTCTGTGCAAGTGTCTGACTCCTTGAACTAAGCTTAACCTTTTCCTTGTACAAAATATTTATTGTGCAGCTTTGAGTGGGATATTCCACAACATGTCATATAATTATGCTAAAGTATATTATGGAACAGTTTTACTGGGAAATGTTGGTTGTAATGTTTGGGCATAGCATATGATATCACCAATTTCTTTGTTTCCATTTGCACTGTTTTCCAGGTCTGTTTTCTTAGTTGTAGTAAGAAGCATTCATATCTAGACTATGATATCTAGATTTGACAAGTATCTCTTATAGCAATAACAATTAGACTTATATATGGTTTCATAGTGCTTTATAGCCCTCTGTATGTGGTTTGCAAAGTCAACACATTGTCCCCAACAATCTGGGTCCTCATTTTACACACCTCAGATGGAAGGTTAAGTCAACCTTGAGCTGGTCAGGATCAAACTCCAGGCAGTGGGCAGAGTTAGCCTAAAATGCTGCATTCCACTGCACCACTGTGGCTCTAATAATGAATGAATCTTAAAGAAGATCATAGCTGTGGCATGTCTTTTGGCCTTAGGTCATTTACAACTGCTTTCAGTATCTACATACCCTTTATGTAGGTCTTAGATGTTAATGGAGTGACTATATAATATAACAATAAATTTAAAATAGTCACATTTGCTACAACTTGCTTGAAGGCAATAGTTCCCATTCTTTCCAATGCTGCCATATGGTACATGTACTTCATCACTGTTGGTCATGATGCAATGTCACAGCCTAGACAATCTTGCCCCCACTTGATATAGGTCTCTCTGTCTAAATACTGTAAGTGATGCTCCAAAAACAGATCAGTTAAACAATATAACCCTTTTTGTGTATTTATAATGAAAATGCATTGAAACTTTTTTCCCATTTTCATTGTTTAATAAGCTTCTGGTAGATTGGTTTTCAATTTGGTGTTGTGGTTAAGGCACCAGTTTAAAAACTGGCATTCTAGTCCAGCCAGATGGATGACCTTAGGCCAGCCATTCTGTGTCCAGCCTACAAAGGAGGCAATGGCAAGCCACTGCTGAAAAATCTTTCCAAAGAAACTCTGGAAGGGTACTGCAGGTATTGAGACTCTAGAAAGAGTGAAGAGAAGAGCAAACAAAGATGATTAGGGGACTGGAGGTTAAAACATACAAAGAACGGTGCCAGGAACTGGGTATGTCTAATTTAATGAAAAAAGGGACTAGGGGAGACATGATAGCAGTGTTCTGATATCTCAGGGGCTGCCACAAAGAAGAGGGAGTCAAACTATACACAGCAAAATACCTTTAATTAAGAAGAGGGAGTCAAGCTATTTTCCAAAGCTCCTAAGGGTAGGACAAGAAGCAATGGGTGGAAACTAATCAAGGAGAGAAGCAACATAGAACTAAGCAGAAATTTCCTGACAGTTAGAACAAATAATCAGTAGAACAGCTTGCCTCCAGAAGTTGTGAATGCTCCAGCACTGGACATTTTAAAGAAGATGTTGGATATCCATTTGTCTGAAGTGGTGTAGAGTTTCCTGCCTAAGCAGGGGGTTGGACTAGAAGACCTTCAAGGTCCCTTCCAACTCTGTTATTCTAATTTTCAGAAGACAACACTGACACAAAGGGACCCTCCCTCCAAAAGGCCCAGAGAGGTTAGAGGTTATCTTTAGTTCTGGACAAGGGAAGTGAATTAATGATGATTTTAAATTCACCATAACTCATCGTATTTGCTATATTTTTACTTTCTGGAACTAGAAGTTTACTCTATAAGCACCTATCAACTTTTGAAAGAATTATTTTTCTGCTTCCATTCAGTCCAGTTCAGTTTCATAACTTTTGTGAATAGCACATATTTGGGATTACTCTGGAAAACAACATAAAGGCTGAAAAATGGTGCCTGTTTTATTTATCGTTGTGGGAGGCAAAACATAGTATCTGATGAAACTTTTAAAAGCCTCTCAGAACACCTTGCAATTTTAGCAACTTTTGCATCAAAAAATATTCAGGTCTTTAAGTATTTAATGTCTAGTCGACTATGGCACTATCACTCACATTCTTCTCTAGAAACACATCTGTCCTATTGTGTTCTTTGTACTCATTGCAACCAATTCAGTATTATTCTTCATTAGTTTGTGTTTTTACAGTTTTATAGTTCTACTGCCCTTTCTCCCTTTCAGAGATAAGACAAGGCTTGAGAGACTTACCTTTTAACAATGCTTCTCTTGTCATTGGTGTGGCTTTTCTACTGCTTCAATAAAAGACACTAGTCAAGAGTAGATATTTCAGCTGCTTGCAGAAGTCCACTAAGTTCCAAGTTTTCAAGAATTGCAATAGTTATGCCAATACAGTTAAGCAACATTATTAGATCACAGATATGATTAATCAACTATTGATAACAATAATACACTATTTCTTATTTATCCCTATGTATTTAAATGCCATGGGTGAAGCTGAAAAATCATATTAGATTTCATTACATTTCAGAATTTTCTTTGAGAAAGGATTATCTGAAATACATAGGAATATGTGCTTTAGGAGAGCCAAAAACACAAATAGTCTTTAAATAGCAATATCACTTAGACTTATAGAATACTTCACACTGCTTTACAGCCCTCTCTAATTGAGTTACAAAGTCAACATATTGCCCCAAGTAATCTTGGTTCTCCTTTTACCAAGTTCAAAAGGATGGAAGGCTGAGTCAACCTTGAGTCGGTGACCCCCAAAGGTGCTTTTTTAAGAGGCTATTGGACTTTCTGGTTTTTCTTTGAAGACATTTTGCTTCTCATCCAAAAAACCTCTTCAGCAACAGTTCAACTGAAGAAGCTTCTTGGATGAGAAACAAAACATCTTCCAAAAAAAACTCTAGTTGCTTCTTGAAAAAGAATATTTGGGACAACCATGACCTGGATGACCGAGACTCTCCATGGACACTTGAGCTGGTGAGGATTGAACTGCTGAACTTGTTGCAGCCAGCAGTCAACAGAAGTAGCCTGCAGTATTGCATTCTAACCACTGAGCCATCATGGCTCTTAGCGCCACCAAAGCTCTCCTCTATCCAAACCTCACCTTATTCTGGTATTGGAAATATTCAGAATGTGAAATGATAGTAAGTAAAGGTACATCTCTGCTATTTTGTGCCTCTGTATCTAGAACAGAAGTGTGCACTGAACCAGCTTAAATCACACATGCAAGTGGTTGAGTCCTGAGTAACAAGAACTGGCACTTAATACAGACACTAAGATTTTCTTCAAATATAGAAAGCCTCCTTGCACATCACTGCTTGTCACATTGATAGAGAGGTTTTATTAGTTTGATAATAAAGCCCAAATGTTTTTTTTTGTAACTTGGAATGTGATTCTAATCAACATCTAATCTTTCATTATCCATCATAAGGCAACACATACCTTGCAAGGGAATGGGAGGGAAACATTGCTTGATAACATCATTTTATTCATTGTAACTAAAATTGTATGGTGAATAATTTTGCCTTTATTCATACCACAATAGGAGCAGCAGGCTGCAATAAGTCTTTAAATCATTGTGGCAGAACATGTCAGTCACACTTCATCAATTGTGCATCTGCTACAAATGAAAAGATTTAGAGAGAAAAAGCTGTAACGTTCCACCTGAACATGCTCGCATCTCATTTTTCTGGCCCTGAACATTTTCGGTACAATAATCCATTCACCATTTGAGTTTTATTCACAGATTAATTGAATATGCAGGCTTATGTTCAGTATTCTAAACTGGGTGAAGGCCTTTTGATGCAAACAAATAGCAAAACAGCAACAGATTTGATTCTGCTCCCAAAATAGTGAGGAATGGAAAAAAATATGAAACCATATAAGCAGAGGAAGCCAGTCTTGGCACATGTAGTCTTGCTTTTTCTTTTATCAAAGCCGTATTTCTGATATAACTAAGCCCAATTTGATTTTTTTTAAAAAATAAGTCTGTAATATTAATTTCACATTGATTATAATCGATGCCCATCTTCACAACCTGGCCTCTTGAAATCTGCCTTTTTTGCATTCAACCGATTGTGTAGGGAAGAATCGGTTATCCACATGAAGTCAAGGTCTAATTTAAAATTCAGTGCCTGCTAGTCTCTCTTCTTTTCTAGCTAATATTTCTTTATTTCTTAAGGTCTAGTTCTCTCAGAAACCTAACTTCCACCATTAAAATGATTCTACAACAGAAGAAAGGGATAGCTGCTATTCTATCAAATCTTCTCACTGTGAGGAAAGGGGATTCTTGATTAGGCAGACCTTGGATTAAGTCTTGGAGATGTTTTTAATGTGGTTCATATAACATGAAGACATCAGCTGTATAGATGGTTTAATTTCCACAATGGACGAATGGTTCGAAGAAGTGATGTAATTAGCAGGGATGGCTAAATTAACTGCTTTAATCAAACAAAAGAACATCTGCAACTTTGTTTCCTGGAGTTCAAATATTTATTAGTTTCTCAAAATATAAAATGTAGAAATACAAAGGGAAATGCAAATAATGTGAAAACGGGAGGGAAAGGCGGAAAAGTGTAGGGTAAAGGTGAAAAGAAAAAGAAAAGCATCAACTTCCAATTCTTCTTGGCAGGGGTGAAATGCTACTGGCTTGGGTTGGTTTCCTCAAACTAATAGTAAAAAAAAATACTTTAAAAAGTAAAAAAAAAGTTCTGACAATCAGCTGTGCAACAATCAGCTGCGCCACACGATTTATATTCGCTAGAAGGCAGGAAATCCTGCTTTCTAGCTAACTTAAATCACGTGGCACAGCTGTCCCCCCCTCACTGTTCTACTTACCTTTGCAGACTCAGAAAACGCTTCTTAGCACCTGTGGTGCACATGCATATACAGCGTATGATTGCCACACATGCACACACAGCGCATAATTGTCACACATGCACACACAGCTCATGATTTCCACACATGCATGCACAGTGCATGATTGCCACACATGCACACACAGCACATGATTGTCACACATGCACATGCAGCGCATGATTGCCACACATGCACGCGCAGCGCATGATTGCCACACATTCACACACAGTGCATGATTGCCACACATTCACACACAGTGCATGATTGCCACACATGCACACACAGCGCATGATTGCCACACATTCGCACACAGCGCATGATTGTCACACATGCACACACAGTGCATAATTGCTACACATGCACACACAGCTCATGATTGCCACACATGTACGCACAGTGCGTGTTTGCCACACATGCACACACAGCGAACCAGTAGCAGACTTCAGAGCATTTCACCCCTGCTTCTACATCCTCAGCTTTTTATTTTTACACAATAATGTATACCAGCCATTTCTATAACAACAAACCTATCTAATCAGCAAAACACAAAATCCAAAAGCGGTTTCCAAGTAGAGACAAAATTAACTGTATTCTTTTTCTTTAATCAAAGCAGTCAATTTATTGCTGAATACCCAACTTTATTTCTACTTGGAAGATGCTTCTTGAATTTTGTGCTTGAGATGGGAAAAAAGATGAAACGTTGACTTCGGGTTTTGCTGATTAAGCAAGTTATAGTTATAGAAATGTATGTATTAAGTACGTAAAGTGAAATGTTGAGACTGTAATGTTGCTACTTTATTCTACTGAACTAAAAAGATTCAGAAGTCAATACTTTTCTTTCTTTCTTTTTCTTTTATCCCACACTTCTTCCTCTTTCCTTTTCCTTTCTCCACTTTCCTACTATTTTCATTTCCTTTTGTATTTTACATCTTGAAAAAACTAAGGTTATTAATAAAACTATAAGCTGTATAATTATGGTTTGCTAAATTACACTGACTGGGTTCATGAAACAAAATAAGCCACAGATCATTGTTTGTGCAAGCCTGTATTTTAAACACATCCCATATGGTCATACGGAAGCCCTGTTTATAAGTCCTCCGGGATTGGGCGGCCTATAAATCGGTTAAATAAATAAGTAAGTAAGTAAGTAAGTAAGTAAGTAAGTAAGTAAGTAAGTAAATAAATAAATAAATAAATAAATAAATAAATAAATTTTTTTTTTAGCAAGAAGACAACAAATAAGCAGAGGAATAGCTTCAATTCTAATGAGTTTTATCAGGCCTAAAGTGATTCAGATGATATTTCTGGACTGCTTTCCATTGCCATCATCTTTCTCTCTCTAGGTTGTTTTGGGGTCCACTTTGGGATAGCTTCAATGGTGAAATTCATTCTTTTTTACTACCATTTCTGTGGGCCTGGCTTGGGGTGTGAGGCAGGGGAAGGATACTGCAAAATCTCCATTCACACCCCACTCTGGGGCCAGCCAGAGATGGTATTTGCTGGTTCTCCGAACTACTCCAAATTTCCGCTACCAGTTCTCCAGAATCTGTCAGAATATGCTGCATTTTTCCCCTGGATAGTTTACTTCTGACTTGAGGTCCATACCTAGCTGAACTACCATGATTATTCAAGTTCTTTCATGTACTGCCTGGAGTTTGACTAGATCACGGTAGTTAAACAAATTGCATAAAGTATGTAAATAAATAAAAACTGTTAAAACACTCTGAACAATTAATTAGCAAATAATTATTAGAAAATCCAAGGGATCTTCTTGACTGATCCAATAATCATTTTCAAATATTTGCTCCAAAGGAAAAAAAAATTGCCTCCATGTATGGGGGAAACTAATGCACAACAAGTTTTTATGTTGAAAATTGGCTTCAGACCTGCTTCACAAAGTTAATAATTTTAACTAAGTTCCAGTGAGGTTGTTGATATTAGAGCAAATTTGACATGATAGCAGTTTCTACATTTTCAATGAATTAACTTTTTTTTAATGCATACATTACCGATCCTTTCGCATAACAAGTGGCTGTGCAATTTGCAGACAATACAAAGTTGAAAGTTGAAACAGGCATAGTTTCATAAAGTATTAACAGGGGTTTGTGGGTCTTTGGAATTATAATTAATTCAAAGCACTCTAATTCATGCAATTCCCAAACTAGGTGATGAACAAAATGTTCTAGGAGTAGTTAATAATTTAAATCATTGCATTTATATGAACCATTGACTTCATTAATATTTAATATTGTTGTTAACTTGGTATAGGCATTTTTTCAGTAAATATTGAAACCTAGTAATTGTCTCTTTGGACATTTTGTTTGCATCTCAGAAAGGAGTTCTTTTCAATACTATGAGCGGGTCTAATGAAAAAAAATGTAAAACAGAAGCAAGTGCAAGCTTGATTATATAGAATTTACTTGGTTCATCGTCTTAATCAATGGCCTCACTTGTTTTTCCAAACATCTCCTAAAACCTTAAGATGGTTTCTTAGTTAGAAAGTTAGTAATGACTGATAAATTTCCATGAAAAAGCAGTTTGTCAAGATCCATTGAATGGATAGAAGGGAGCATAGAAAAGAAAACAATGGGTTCATTCAGGGGTATAGGCACATTGTTTTAGGTGACACATTTTCTAAGAAACTTGGCCAACCTCCTAAATGAAATGAAGAGTTAGCTGAAAACTCTTCAGAATCTTCAACACCTAGTTTCTTTTTCAGGCAGTGGAGAATTAGTAAAGAAAGAAATAATGATGGTATTCATTATTCAATAATGATGAAGTTAGGATATCCTAAGTCCACAATTGATTTGTGAGGTGGAAAACATCAGGCCTGTTTTAGATTAAAAGAAGTAGAAGTGAAACATTCCCTATTCTCCTTTTTGAAAGTTAACTATTGCCTAAATAACTATTTAGGCAGGCTACTGTGATAACAGCACAGCACGGTTGTTTGATAATAATCATATTTCTCCATGTAACTGATTACTAATCTTGTCTAATAGTGATGAAAATACAAACCAAGTTATTTAAAGTGTTAAATTCAAAACTAAAATTAGTAATTAAGGGACAAAAGAAATGTGTCCCTAAGAGATTTTTCTAAACAAAAGTATGGAGCCAAGCACCACTCTTCAAACAATGCATTCCACAGCCTGAGAACAATACAAGGAGAAGACCCTTACTTGGATGCCAGAAAAAAAATTCATTGTCTTTTCACAATGGAATTATCACCTGTTTGACAAAATTTGAGAACTGATCAGGTTCAAATTCCTCTGATTATCAAGGATGTAAAAAGTTAATAAACTTGTACGGATAAACAATGCCCAGTCAGTACAGGCACCATGGAATCACCATACCTCAAATTAGCTAGCATGCACTAATCAAAGCATGATGTAATGAAAGAGTAGAGCTAAAGCTCAGTTGGATTCATTGTGACTAACAGAACATCATTTTGCCAGTATTGGTTGTCACTAACTGCATCTTTGAGTATAACCTCATGCTTATGAGAATTGGTGAACCCACCTTGAGGTTTTTTCCCAGCTTCTTTTTTCAACCCCTTTCATTTTTCCAAGCATTGGGGTCTTTTCAAATTGACTTTTACCTTTGTATTGTGTCTCTAAATTATTTAAACTTGAGCCTCATGAATGGTACTGTCTATGAACAGTTTCACTGTACTTCACCTAATATTGCATTATCTTTTTACCCAAAATGCTGCCAAGCCTTGAACTTTAGCTTACTAGCACATGAGACAAGTACAACTGTTCAGTGGTTTGAGCATTCATTAGCACTGCCCTTTTTGGCATTGGAATATAAATTGCTATTTTCCAGTCCCTTGCCACTACTGTGTTTTCCATACCAGCTTACAAACAGCACACATTACTTTATCTTTATAATGTGTTAAAGAATACTGCTGAAATTTCATCAATTCCTGTAGTTTAATTGTTTCTGGACCCATTTAACATCATTATACAGAAAGTCTGATTCTAGTCCAGTGATCAAATATTTGCATGTATCATTGATATGTGGGTCTTCTTAGAGTAATTATTCTGCATATTCACATCTTTTATTTCTTCTTTCTCCTTCTTTATCTTTTGTTATGCTCATTTTTGCATAAAATATTCAGAAAACTGGTTGGAACGGGGCAAGAAACCCACCCCTGTTATAGATACTATTTAACTTCAGTGTTCCAGTCTTCTATAATTTGAGTATCTTCTCCATTCTTGTGTGGAATCAATTGTAAGTCGCCATAGAACTGTTGCAGTTCCACTATCTGTGGTTGGATTATTTGGATCCAAGTGATATTGCTTGGTTTGCTATGGGTTCGAATTGAGATAATACAATCATTTGGAAGGCGTCTTTTATTAATAATGAAGGGTAATCCATTTCTGTTGTGCTTTTTGTCAAAAGTAGAACTGAAGTTTCTTTGACATGGAGTGTCCTATTCCAGTCCATTACAGTCTCTGATTCCCAGAATATCAAAGTTTAGCCTTGACATTTATGCCCTGGCAACATCATGTGTGATTTGGTTCATAAGTTCTGACATTCCACTTTCCAATGGTATAATATATGTATCTTTGCAGCATTAAATTCTCTATTTGCCTTAGGTTCATCTGTAGCCTGGCTTCCCTTCAGCTTTAATCAGTCACATCATAAACACCACTCTAATTCTATTTGCTGCCTTCCAACCAAGGGCTTGGGGGTGATCATTTTCCAGTTTCATGTTGACATTGTTTTGCTTGATACAGTCTTGTCCTGTCACCTCAAGAAATGAGGGAAGCCAAAAACTGGTCTCTATGCCCATATCTTTCTTTGTACCTACAGCTAAAGATGAGCAGAATCTGCTGGCTCAAAGCGAAGATTAATTTTATTAAAGTAATTAATGATGCATTAGCTAGTATCCATCCATCCATCCATCCATCCAGTCCTGAGATTCTCTATGCTGACTTGAGCAAATTCTATGTCTCCTCTGCTGCAGAAGATACTATATGTCATATCATGGGAATGTTATCTAACAAATGCTATTATTAAACTAGGTAGTTTTCTCTTTCCTTCCTATACTGTGGCCTATGTAAGTAATTTCATTTTCTGTTCTTAAAAGATAGTTATAATGTTTTCCAAATGAAATTTAGTCTCTCCTCATTTTTCTTTAACAAATAAAAAACAAAATCAATATGTTGCATTCATACAATATTGCTAAAAACACTCTATTTTTTGTGATTCTAATCACACAAATATATCTACTCGGAGAATTAAATTCTATTGAATTCACAGAGATTTATTTGCCAGCCATTGTGTTAAGGCCAAAATAATGTGACCTTAACTGTGTAAGTTTACTTTTGAATGCTGTTTCTGTTTCATAAATTGCCAGGGAGCCTCATTAGAAAATAGAAGGCTCTAATCTTTGCCTATTTTTGCTATCCTTTCTTTCCTGTTAAAAGAAGTCAGAACATAATTGAAGTGCTCTATTGTTGGTTTTGATTATAATTAATGTAGCATTTTGGCTTCAAATGAGATCAGGTAAGTACATCCTATCATTGAAGGTAACAAGAACTGGGTAAAGCAAGAAGCAAGATTGTAAAATTGCTGTGGTTATCTTACTACTAATGTATTGGTAGAGCAGAGAAGGTATTTTTTTGTACTATGTACCATAGCATCAACCAGCTTGTTTGACTGCTGAGACAAATAACAACATGAAAGGACTGTTTTGATCTCAATACTCTACTGTGATGTTTGGTTATGGCAAAGTATATAAAAAATCTATGATGGATGGATGGATGTATAGGAGATATATTTTAAAAAATCAATAAACAAATCAACTGACACTATGGCAATTCTATTTATCAAACTGATATTAACAATATTGGATGCCTCAATTGCATGTTTGCCTGAGTAAATAATATGAATATATTCGTTAAAATGAGAAATTGAGCAAACTTGCCAGAATTCTTACATGTGGCCAGAACTTTGTGTTCTGTAATGGGCTCATATATTCGAAAGTATGGTACTGTGTAATGGTTTAAATTAAATTCCATTCTCCAGGACATTGCCAATAGATGGCATGACAACATATAGATGGATGGATGGATGGATGGATGGATGGATGGATGGATGGATGGATGGCAGATAGATAGATAGAAATGTTTCCCTTCCCTTCTTCAGAGTCAGAAATTTCAGATCCTCCTGGGTGAGAGAAAATTGATGCACCGTAGCAAAGATCTGTTCTTTATTGCAAGAGGGTTTATCATTTTATGTGACCAGAGGGCTTAGATGAAACCTTATCTGTTCTGATAGCAGATCTTTCAGCTTTATTTGCAATGTATGTATTATTTATCTCAGTGGATGATCCAATTTGTCACTCTAGTTTAGCTGCCATTCTTTCCTATGGAGGCTACTGGAACCTTTGCCTGAACTCTGTTAAAAATATTACAAGATTTGTTGCAGCAACAACGATATGGTCTAGCTAAGGGAAATCCCATAAATCATCAGATTTACAGATTACAAATATACAGTGTTTTTAAATCTGCCTTAGATCTATTGGTACATTTCTCTTTACTTGCTTATGGGACTGCTTAACTGCAGTGGGTCCATAGTCTCTATCTCTCATGCTATCAATTGGCCATGTCTCCAAGATGGAGTTTAATTTGAACCATAACTCAGTGCCATACTTTGGAACATATGAGCCCAATAGAGAACACAAAAGTTCTGATCCAAAAAGTTCCATTTTAACAAATACAGTATATTTATATTTCTATTCAGGCAAAAATCCAGTTGAAATACTCAATATTGTTAATATCAAATTGGTAATTAATCAGTATTGCCATGATTCTGATTTGTTTATTGAATAAAATATTATAGACATCTAAGTCAAAATCAGTCAGAAACAATATGGTATTTTTTACATACTTACTTATTATACTTATATGCATTCCTTCCTAATCTTTATAGAAACTGGATTCCAGGTGGCTTTAAAAAGACTTCTGGAATGACATTAATGAGCCCCTCAGAGGTATCTTGTAGGAGAGATAGGTGGCATAGAAATTTAATAAGTAAAATAATAAATCAGGAGGGAGGGAGGAGTGTAGTTTCATAGGAAAGATACAATGGAAGAAAAGGCTTCTCTCTTTGGTCCCACCAAACATAGTTTCTTAGCAGACAGGACTTGAAGGATCTCTCTCCTGCTGGATGAGACAGGATGGGCCAAAGTAATCAAGAAGAGGCGGTCCCTCAAACAATCTGACCCCATGTCATGAAAGGCTTTAAATGTCGGAACAAGTTTCTTAATTAAACCCAGGAGCAAAATGGCACAATAGAGCTAACAGAGCAATAGCAATAGCAATAGCAGTAGACTTATATACCGCTTCATAGGCCTTTCAGGCCTCTCTAAGCGGTTTACAGAGAGTCAGCATATTGCCCCCAACAATCTGGGTCCTCATTTTACCCACCTCGGAAGGATGGAAGGCTGAGTCAACCCTGAGCCGGTGAGATTTGAACCGCTGACCTGCTGATCTAGCAGTAGCCTGCAGTGCTGCATTTAACCACTGCGCCACCTTGGCAGAGGTGTAATGTGTGCCAATCTAGAAGCATCCATATATTTTACACTAGCTAAAGTTCCTGGATATCCTTTCAGAGGAGCCCCATGTAGAGCACATCACTTGGGATGATGACCATTAAACATTGCTTAATTTGCCAGTTCAGAAACATATTATATCATCACCACATTGAAGATAATTCACCACATGCCAATGTATAAACTTGCCCAGTGGCTTTATTGAGGTAGGTATTGAATAGATCCAGATAATCTGTTTCATCTAAGCTCTCTGAAACTGCTGGCTACTTCAGAGGACTTTGGATGACCACTGCTCCACTATCCTCCTCAAAAAGGGCAGGTTAGATACTGCATGAAAATTGACCAGTATAGGGAGATCAAACAATTGTCATTTGAGGGGGTGAATCAGCATCTTCTTAAGAGGTGGAGAAACAGCTTCTTCAGACAAGGAGAAACTAATCATGCACCTGAACAACACACTTGTATCTACACTGCCCCCACCCACAAATAGAATTTTACTTAGTCAGGAAGGGCATGGATCTAAAATAGGGCTTCCAAACTCCCGGCCCATGGGCCAGATGTGTCACACGTTGGCCACATCCAGTTTAGTGAAGGGGAGAAAAGTCCTGATATGTTACATTGTGCCGCCATGAAGACTTGAGTTTGATACCCCTGATTTAAAGAGCAGGGGGACAAAGTCACAATCATGAGAATCCTATCCGCTTCCTCAGATCAAATAGATAAAAGGACAAGACTTCATAGTTTTCGAGGCCAAAATATGCAGATCACACTGTAGGTTAAAACAGGATGGCCTGGTAAACCTATCATCTTTACATAATGTGATACGTTTGGTGTTGATGGAGTCATCTGAATTAAGCATATTTGGTCTGCATTGGGTAAGTGAAACAGAAGAAAGCCAAGAAAGGGCAATCTTGATATGCATAATCCTTGACTTAAGGCCAGTTATTTAACAACTGTTCAAAGTTGTGATGGCCTTGGAAAGGGTGCTTTATGTCCTATAGATTGATTAATTGATTTTGACTGATTGGTTTAGCTCAGGAAAAGATACATTTGGTTTAAGGTGTTTGACAGAAACTTCTATATGCTCCTAAGCTCTCTGAATCACAGTTTGACTTTCGGATCCAGAATTCTGGACAGCAATATTGGACATCCCTTCTTAAGAAATATGGAGACAAACTAGAAAAAGAATGTCAATTAGAAGAATCAGAGGATTGGGGACTGAATTTTATCAGGAGGCCTGGAAGGAGAGAAGAATGGAATGTGCACAGCATTGAAAAAAAAATGACTGAGCAGGATCTTATTAAACCAGAAATGATATCACATAGAAAAAGACCAAGACATGTTCTTTATCATACCTGAGGTTGGACATGAAATGATAGATTGAAAATACTGGATGGAATATTTCACTTAGTGAATAGGAAAAAAATCTTAATAATTAAAAGTAGTATGGTAGTAGAATGAAAAGAAACAGAAATTAGTAGTAAGAGCAGTGATGGGAGTCAAAATATTTTCCTACCAGTTCTGTGGTGTTGGCTTGTTGGGCATGGCAGAGGAAGGATACTGCAAAATCCCCATTCTCTCCCCACCCCACTAACCTCCTTTCCAGCTTTGTTCTCCTGTTTGGGGCAACAAAAGAAGATCAGCTGGGAGGCTGGGAGGCAGCAGAGGTGGGGCCAGCCTATTTTCCAGTTCCCTGAACTACTCAAAATTTTCGCTACCAATTCTGTTAAAACCGACTTAATGCCATCTCTGGTCAAAGCAGTGACGTGCAGTGAGGTTTATGGCTGGTGAGGCACTGACAAAGTGGTGGGTTTCAAAAATTTTTAGACTTGTGAACTTCAACTCCCAGAATTCCACAGCCAGGCATGCTCAGTTCCAATTTAAAGCGACAGCATTTGTTTTTCTCCTTTGCAAAAAAGTTTTCTTCATTCTTTTTCTACTCTCTCCCCCTCCTTCCCCCCTCTCTCCCTCCCTCCCCCCTCTCTCAAACAGACACATGCACACAGAGAAGTTGGATTGGACTATCTCTCCTACCCTCTTCCCTCTCTCACTCACTCTCTCTCAAACAAACACAAACACAGAAGTTAGATTGGAGCCAATCTGAGCCTTTGATTGCAGGCAGAGCCACGTTGCCTTTTCAAACTTGTAATTAGTGAAGTGGGGCTTATATAGTTTTATCCAGGTGTGTGTGTGTGTGTGTGTGTGTGTGTGTGTGTGTGTGTGTGTTTGAAAAGGCTACGTGGCTCTGCCTGCAATCAAACTACACTTGGGGACGGATCTACACTTGAGGATGAAGTTTGAATTCCTCCCCCTCCCTCCGACCCACACGTACCTTTTCCAGCTGTTTCAGAGGATTTCAACTCTGCTCTTGCCTATCATCATGAAAAGAAAAAAAATGTTTAAAAAATCCTCTAAAATAGCGCCCTCCACAGGAGGAAGAAGGGGAACGAATGTGCCTCACCTATGTCAGGAATTTTTAGGCTTTTAACCCTTGCTTAACTCTGCTCGAGTGATCATAAAATGCCTAGAATCAGACTAGATGAGACACATCATTCTCCTGCTTCCTCCTGTAGAGGGTGCTTTTTAGAGGCTTTTAAAAACAGTTAAGCACTAAGCAGAGTCATCCACTGTGACTCTGGCAGCAACTAGTTCAGCCTGCCCTCAGTTCTTGCCTTTTTCCTTTTACATTTTTTTCTTTTCATGAGGACAGTGGTGAGGCTCTGCCTCCCCTGCCTGCACGTCCCTGGGTCAGAGTATGTTCAAGCAGAATTTGAATACCCATCTGACATGATGTCTTAATTTAGATTCTATACCATCAGAGTTTTAATTTGATGACTTAAATGGTTTTACTATCTCAAAGGTTCTAAGAAAGTAGGGAGATCACAGCTTCCACCTACAAGAGCAGAAGTGCCTTTATATGAACAGCTTTATATAACAGCTTACATTTGTATGAATACAGCATTCTAAACCATTTTATATGTATCCATCTGAAAGCAAGAATAATTAGCAAATGATGCAAACTTTACAAATTTTAGAAATTAAACTATGAACCCAGAAGAGAGATTACAAATCTTTACAGAGCAAACTAAGATGCCACACACGCAAAAATTGAAGAAATGTCAGTTGTCAAAGAATAATTGTTATGCCCAGTGTCGTATTACTGTTGGCCATAAAAGAACTCCATTTTTATTATCTAGTGGCAAATGGAGACCTATGAGCCAAATATTCTGTATAAGTGGCAGATTAATAGCAATTTTGGCAGAGGAAGCTCACCCTATACCTCTAATAAAGAATGGCTGCTGGCAACATTCCACAAAAGCTTTTATTTGGCAACTATAAACTAGCCTCTCACAATGTGAATGGTTTACAAGTGTGAACAAACACACAAACACACACAAACACACACACACACTGTTCTCCATGTTTTAGTGAACAAGACTATCTACAGTTTGAATAACCTTTCAAAGACACTGAGAGCCTCCACCTTGCATTTTGTTTTGCTATCATTTGCTTTCTCATGCCAATTTGGGGGGTGTGGAATAATCCTCCAGGTATATTCATATACCACACTAAGTTAAAAATTGTGGTGTGCATACCCTAATTGTTGTGGCCCGCCAGCAACCACCAGGGCTGGCTGCAGTTTCAGATAGTAAGGAGGTTGGGGAGGAACATGGGCCAGTCCTGGAGTCTGGGGAAGGCTTTGATGAGAGCTCTGTGTTGGAGGCAGAGAGCGGGAAAGAGCTGTATGCCAGTTATCAGCTGCCTTCAGAGTCAGACATCAGTGAGGCAGGTGAACAGCTGCAGCCTGTTCCCAGTGTGCACGTGGGCAGAGATGCCAGACGAAGGGAACAGCTAAAGAACAGGGGTCAACTTGGGAGTAAGGCCACAGGTGGATGATGAATGGCCCCTCCCAGAGGAAATAAAAGAGGAGGGACTGGAGAATGGAGTTTGCAGGAGACAATTCACTTAATTGGTTCGTGACTCTCCGAGACTTCTTGCCAAGTTTTGCAGATATCAGCCTGGCAGCTCTCCAAGCCAGATAAGGTCTGTGACTGTAAATCCTACCTTGAAAGACTTTGCTGGATGTGAATGAACAGAATTAACAGTAAATTAATGAAAAGGGGTTTTGTTGGGACAAGGAGTTTTCTTCATGCTCTTGGGAAGCCTAGGTCAGAACACTAATCTTGGCTTCACAAGACACCCTAAGCCAAATTCAAACTAACATAAGCTCTCCTAACACATTGTGTGGGTTTGGAACAGAACTTTCAACATGAGCCAAAAGTACTGAAATATGAGTTACAGCTGGTGAATCCAGTTGCAGAATTTCTTAGTGATGCCCAATGTTGGCTAAAAATAAATTCTAATGCACCTAATCCTTGCCCCCTTTCAACAGTGCAAAAATAAATTTTCAGGGATATTGGTCAATTGTTATTGATCTATAACATGAAACTCCAATAAATTTCCAAAGAAGCCCAAGGATGTCTCACAACAGCTTATAAAACACAGTAATAAGCAATGGCCTTTTAAAAAGGAGGACATTTATGGTACTTGTTTTCAAGATAAAATGTTTGCTTCATACTTCTTAGGCAAGCATAGAAAATCAATGGCATTTTAGAGATGACTGAAATAGGAATGTGGGCAACTATGGCTTGCTGATAAGGAGTCGAGCTCGGTGGCTTAGTGGTTAACACATCTGCCTAAGATGCAATACAGCACGGGTTCGATTCCCAGTAAGGGTATGGCTAGCTGATGAGAGCTAAATAGCTTGAAATAGATCTATACTAGTCTCCCTTTATTTATTTATCAGCACAAATACAACAAATGTAACAAAAAGGCAACAGTAAAAATATTGGGTTTCTGCCTGGATGGTCTCTTGTGATGAGCCAAAGGACAGAGAATGGAAGTAGTGATCTTCCTCCCATATTTGGGCATACCGGAGCTTGTAAATCTAAATAGATACCTTTCACCCTGGCTTGCTGATAAGGAGTCGAGCTCTGTGGCTTAGTGGTTAACACATCTGCCTAAGATGCAATACAGCACAGGTTCGATTCCCAGTAAGGGTATGGCTAGCTGATGAGAGCTAAATAGCTTGAAATAGATCTATACTAGTCTCCATTTATTTATTTATTTATCAGCACAAATACAACAAATGTAACAAAAAGGCAACAGTAAAAATATTGGGTTTCTGCCTGGATGGTCTCTTGTGATGAGCTGAAGGACAGAGTAGTGATCTTCCTCCCATATTTGGGCATACCAGGGGTTGTAAATATATATATATATATATATATATATATATATATATATATATATATATATATATATATATATATATATATATATATATATATATATATATATATATATATATATATATATATATATATATATATATATATATATATATATATATATATATATATATATATATATATATATATATATATATATATGTTATATTTGTGCTGATAAATAAATAAAGGGAGACTAGTATAGATCTATTTCAAGCTATTTAGCTCTCATCAGTTAGCCATACCCTTGCTGGGAATCGAACCTGTGCTCTATTGCCTCTTAGGCAGATGTGTTAACCATTGAGCTACAGAGCTCGACTCCTTATCAGCCAGGCCAGGGTGAAAGGTATATATTTAAAGTCACAACCCCTGGTATGCCCATATACATATATACATATATACATATATACATATATACATATATACATATATACATATATACATATATACATATATACATATATACATATATACATATATACATATATACATATATACATATATACATATATACATATATACATATATACATATATACATATATACATATATACATATATACATATATACATATATACATATATACATATATACATATATACATATATACATCATATACATCATATACATCATATACATCATATACATACAACATATACAACATATACAACATATACAACATATATACATATATACATATATACATATATACATATATACATACATACATATATACATATATACATACATACATACATACATACATACATACATACACTATATATATATATATATATATATATATATATATATATATATATATATATATATATATATATATATATATATATATATATATATATATATATATATATATATATATAGTGTGTATATATATATACACACACACACATATATATACTCTTTTAGTATAACTGCACAGAAGATGTTTACAATTGGCTGATCCAAAACAGTCTTTTACCATGGCCAAATATAGACCCATGTAGCTGATTTGTATTTTTTTACTACAGAATGGATGCTCTTTGAAAAACATTTTGTAACAATGTGCTGAAATTAATTTGCGAAAATACACATGTTTGAATATCTAAAAATATGGTTGCCAAGCAACAAGATAAAAATATGAGCCTCTCACTTGGAGGACATAAAACTGTGTGTACCTTCTAATAGCATATGCAGATGAATTCTGTCCTATAAAACTGGGAATCATTTCTTAGGTCATTGTATATGGATGTGTATCTGAATGTGTGTGCATATAATTTTCAGCCAGGATTCGTGGAGTGGGTTCTTGAAAGCCTTTTCATTTGTGAAATTCCTATTATGTCTGCCGTGAATATGATTTGAAGATAGTGGGGAAAATGTTTGAAACAATGCCAATTTGTGTTTCATTATTCATTTATATCACTGAGTTGGCATTAGTAATCTTCTAAGCCTCTAGAGTCATATGGAGCAGCAGCTTTAGAGATGTCTCCAGATCTTTATTCTCTGAAGCTTATATAGGCATCATTTCCAGGGGGACCAGAATGATATTGGCAGGCCAGAGGAATTGGTAATTGTGTCAAAGAAACAGAGCAAATGAGGTTCTCTTGTGGGACACTAAAAGAAAGTGAAGGCTTTAATTACAGACTGCAGATCCACGAACTGCGAAGCCCATATCATGTATCTGGCATTGATTTGTGAATCATTATTAACTTTCCAGCATCCTCTTCAGCATTACAGTAAGTAAAGCTTTGAATAACAAGCATTGTGTCCTTTCCTTTATGCCATGTTCAATATTACTGATAATTCTAAGGGTTGCTTTGCAAATCAGAAGCCATACACTATGCAGACATACATAGTGTGCATGAGTGTAAATTATAAGGAGGACTGAAAGGGAGGGAAATTATTCCTAAACTAATTAAATAAACTGGGGAAGGGGTGAACAAACCTGTAGTGAAACCTACCCCAGCTTAGCTTCTTCCCAATTTTTGGACTACGCACCCTATAAAATATACCTGTATGTCAATTATGAAATTTAAAGTCCAAAACATCTGGAAAACAGGCTAATTTAATTTGGATAAATGTTCATATAATTTAATCCTATTTCTAAGTGCTCAGTGTAGCATACATTTTTCAGAATATTTAATTGAAAGAAAAGACTATGTGCATGCAATTTCTACACATAAAAGAGTTAGCAATAGCAATAGCAGTTAGACATATACCGCTTCATAGGGCTTTCAGCCCTCTCTAAGCGGTTTACAGAGTCAGCATATCACCCCCACAGTCTGGGTCCTCATTTCACCCACCTCGGAAGGATGGAAGGCTGAGTCAACCTTGAGATTAGAACCGCTGAACAGCAGATAACAGTCAGCTGAAGTGGCCTGCAGTACTGCACCCTAACCACTGCTCCACCTCGGCTCTAAAGTTGAATCCAGACCTCATCATACTTCCAACTGATTCACTGCAGTGAATAATGCAGATGGCAATGAATCTGCTCTAAGATCAACTAAGTCTGGATCCAACTTATAAACTAAACCTGGATCCAATATACAAATTCTGACATGTAAAACCCAACATGAGGAATCTTGTCAACTCTGCCCACAATATTATTCAGCTCCAGCTCCTGAGGAAATAATCCTTGGCAATGATTGGAAGGATTCAAATTTGTAATCCATGTCACTCAGTTCCCCCAACAAAACAGAATAACTAGTTTTATGTGGTAGTACATCTGGGCATAGCAACTTGCAGCTCAGGAGAAGAAATCCAAGCATATCAGTGATGGGTGAACTTGATTGTATGTAGTAAGCCGAGGATTTGGGGGAAGAAATGGATCCATTCCTTCCCCAAATCCTTGGCTTACTATATACAATCAAGTTCATCCATCACTGGTATGCTGGGATTTCCATTGGATTTCCATTCCTTCAGATGAAAAATGGGTCAAAGATGTTTACAAGGCTATGAAGATTCAGCTTGTCTTAAATAAGTTGTAATTATTCCATTGTAAAATAGAACAATATCTACAATTATAATAACTCTACTTCTGCCATTTGCAACCCTTCATTTAAACATTTATTATTTTAAAATATTTATCAACTGCTTTTTTGCCTAGCAATAGGGCAATACAAAATGAACGATAATAAGGTGTTGTTGTTTTTTTTAAAAAAAATAGCGATTGAGACCCCTGGGAAGCTAAAAAGTAAGGGCTAGACCACATGAACATACCATTCCAGAATCCTTTTCCAGCACATAGAAAGGTTGTATGTTGAACTAGTTGCAATAGCTGTTCTAACGGGGTGAAATGATATCGGTTCAGACCAGTTCATCCGAACCGGTAACAAAAAAAAGCTCCCGGTATCTCCAATATTCTACTGTGACGTGCAATTTATATTAGCTAAAAAGTAGGACGTCCTGCTTTCTAGCTAATCTGGCACAACGGATCCCCCCCCTCGCTGTTCTACTTACCTTTGCAGGAGCACTTGGTAGCAGGCTCCGCCCATCCACCCGGATGTCATCACATCCATTTTTGATGCTCTGTGCATGCATGGAAGGTTCTCTGTCTCTGTCTGTCTCTGTCTCTGTTTCTCTCTCTCTCCCTCTCTCCCTCTCTCTCTCTCTCTCCTGTAAAATCTCCATTTCCTCCCAATCAGCTGGGACTTGAGAGGCAGAGAATAGATGGGGAAGGGCTAGTCATGATTCTAAAGGCCCAATCATCTCTTCAATCCTTTATAGCAGTATTTCTCTACCTTAGATTGTGCATGACTGATAGAGACTCTGTGCACGTAGCTTTTTTAATTGGAAAAATAAGAGTGAATGTACTATATCAGGGGGAGTCAAACTCACATTGTCATGGCAGCATCATGTGACATATCGGGATTTTTTCCGCTTTCACTAAACTGGTTGTAGGCATGGCCAGCACATGACGCATCTGGCCCACAGGCCCATGAGTTTGACAGTGTGTACTATATGATTTATGGGAGGAAAACTTTGGTTGAGAATATGCCATGGCCTCAGTTATTCATTCCAGAATCACTTTCCAGAAAGGAGAAGCATTTTAGTCTTTGCAACAATTGCTTGTTGTTTTGTTCCTTTGATCTGTTGATCCCAGCAGCTGCTTACACAAGTCCCTGCAGTTTTCTTGGCAGATTTTAGAATTGCTTTGCCCTTGCCTGCTTCCTAGGGCTAAAGAGACTAGTGACTAGTCCAAGGCCAGGCAGATGGCTGGACTAAGAGTCTCTTGATTTCTAGCCTGATCACTTAACCAGAGCACCAGACTGGCTCTCTTGCAAATAAACTTATGGCATTTTGAATAACAATGGGATTATCACATAAGCTTTTGTAAGATTGATCCTGAAAGTGATCTAATAACTGTGTTAAATCCATCTGTTCTATGATGTTGTTATGGTTATAGATACATCAACATTTCCATATCAAAGAGCTCATGGTAAACCATGAAAATATAGCACATTGAAACCATGAAACACACACAATATATCTGAATGTTGTAATCAAACACATCTGCTGATCCAAGGGATAAAAAACATGATCCATGATACATTCCTAATAGGATTTCATGGCAGAAGAATTAAGCTTAGTTATTGATAATATAATCCTTTAATTTATGTGCAGCAAAAGCAGTATTAACTCCTATCGCAGAGACCTGCCAGAGTCTTTTCTTGGTATAGAGGCTACAAGTATATTAGATTTTAAAGTGTTTGAGTTGTATAGAATTATCCTAGAATAATTTTTGCTCTGGAACACAATTCGTAATTGGTTGCATTATAAACCTCATGCTTGAAAAGGAATAGGAGAGACTTTGCACTGAAGGAATAGGAGTTCAAACAATGAAGGAAGTGGGGCATATTCAGTAACAGCCATACAGGCCAGCTACAAGTACCTTGGTATCCAAAGCCACAAGGAAACCATGAACCCCAGTGAGGATGCAAAGAAAACAGCAACATTTAAGTACCAGCAAAGAAATCCTGAAGAGCCAACTCAATGAGAAGAACAAGATTCATGCCATCAATACATATGTCATGCCAGTCATCAGATACCATGGTGGTCTAATGAGCTGGCCAAAGGAGGACATGAAAGCTGTTGATGTGAAGACCCAAAAGCTCCTCACAATACATGGAGATTTCCATCCCAGATCTAACATCCAGAGACTGGACTCTAGCCAGAAACAGGCAGGCAGAGTTTGCCAAGTGTCAAAGCCACTGTCCTTGACAAAATCCAGTGCATCCACAGGTATGCCAGCAAGGAAGCACCCAAAGATGAGCTTCTGAGAGAATGCCTGAGACAGTACCAGACATGGGAAGAAGATCAAACAGAGGAAATACCATGGCAAGACGAGACCCTGCATGAAATGCATCCCCATCAGCAGCTGAGATAGCTTACATTGGGAAATCTTACTAGTGCCTGGAAAGGGATGAACTAAAAGACAGCACTGAGGCACTAACCATAGCAACATGAGAACAGGCACTAAGTACCAGATCCATAAAAGCAGACTCTGCCACCTAAGATGGGATTTGAAGTGCATGCTATAACACAGTCCAACACATAGTGGCAGAGTATAATATGCAGACAGGAATAGCATACACTGAATGGTACAACCAATAACTGGCATTGTATACAGGAACATTTGCACAGTGTATAGTTTCAATCCTCCCAAAACCAGATGTGATAGTCCACAAAAGGTTGTAGAGAATATCAGGGCTAAGATTGTATGGACCTTCCAGATCCAAATGAATAAGCAGGTAAAAGCCAATCAATCATACTCTGTGGTAGTATGCAATAGCAAGAAGACGGTGACAGTGATCAATGAAGAAGTTCCAAGTGACAGCAATATCAGGGAAAAGGAGTAAGAGAAGCTGGAGGAGTTCCAGGGTCTGAAGGAGAAACTAGAGCAGTTGTGGAAAGTAAAAGCCAAAGTGGTCGGAACACTCAGGGTTGTGACTCCTAAACTCAGAGAATGGCTCCAACAAATCATGAACAACACCAGAGCTCTTTGTCTAGAAAAGTGCACTGCTAGGAAGAGCAAAGATACTGAACAAAACCTTCAAACTCCCAGGCCTCTAGTTGAAGGTTTGAGGAAGACACATACCACCCATAGGGATGAGAAGAAAAATATATTTATCTATCTCTGTCTCTGTACTACACATAAATAACCTATCTCATGAAAAATGACTCTGGGTAGCATACAATAGTCAATAAAAATAGAAAGATCAGCATTAGAAATAAACATAATTAAAACTAAATTAAAATTAAAAATATATACAAATTCCAAATGGAGAAGATGAGAGAGTATTCACTTTAATAGTTGGAGCCATCTTAACAAGTTTCCAGTTTCCTGGGATCTCCATGCCTGATAACCTACCAGGTCTTGAGGAAAATCAAAAGGGTGGAGTTAACCATCCATCCATGATGGGGAAGAATGTTCCATAAGATGGGTGCTACAGAAGAGAAGGGCCACTACCTGGAAACTGCCAAATGTAGGTCCTTGCCAGATGGTATCCATAATGATCCATCAGATAACCCAGATCCATTCCATGAAAATCTATGTGTGTTTATGTGGGTGTGTGTTTGAAAGAAAAGAAAATGGTTTCCACCTTGTGCCATTTTTCAGAGACAAAAAAATATGGAAGAACTTCTTATGGGTACAAGTGCAATATGGACCTTAGATCGGGGATGGGGAACCATGGCCCTTTTATGACGTATGGACTTCAACTCCCAGAATCCTGAGCTGGCCATGATTCTCCACCCCTCCCTTAGAGAAACCCAAATAAACTGATTAGGGGTATAGATTGGTTTCCTCTCTTTTAAAAAGAAACATTTTTCTGGTAGATCACAGCATCCCTGACTTCTTATGCTTGGACTAAATACCAGGAGTAGAAGTCAGAGAACATGGGTAAAGGCTACAAAGTCTGAAGAGCATCTCTCTCTCTCTCTCCCTGACAAGGAAAAAACAAGCAAACAAACAGCATTTCTCTCTCTCACTCTCTGCAATAAGTAAAACTCAAAGAAGTTTCTAAATAAATTTTAAACAACTCTAGAGGATGAGCAGAAAAACAGATGCCTCTTTCATCAGAGGAGAAAAAATGCTTTGAAGAAATAATCTAAAAAATTTCAACCGTTTCTTTTCAATCTGAATTAATGCTCCCCTCTACACACAGACGTGTGTGTGCGCCTGTGCACGCACGCACGCACACACACACACACACACACACACAAACACACACACACACACAGAGCAATAAATGCACAGATCGGGCAGTCATACAACCTTGTAAATGTCCTACCCTGCAGTCTTTATTAGTATAAATTTCCCTATTCTGCCTATGAAATAAGGTCAGCAAGTAGAGGTTCCTTACAGTTTTAATGAGGGGCAAGTTAAGAAAACAGTTAATGGAGTCCTCTGGTTTCATTGTTGTTTCTTCCATGCATCATCTCACTTGCCAGCAAGGAACAAACTGCCAATTGCTTTCTGTCACTTATGGAGGAACAGAGCTTAGCAAGGGTAGATAAGTGTCTTGGATAGTGTAGAGAACCATGCAAACAATGCTGGGAAAATAATGGGGCAGTTTGCAAAACATGATTTAAGTTTGAAAAAAAAAAGAGAACTTGAGAAAGATGCTTAAACTGCATTACATATCTTGATATAAGATGAAGAGAGGTAAAATCCTGTCAAGTTTTCAAGATTCTGTTCCTATATCCTAATGTTCTCAACCTTCACAATTTTAAAATGTGAGAACTTCAATTCCCAGAACCTCCCATCCACTAGGCTAGCTTGGGAATTCTGGAAGTTGAAGTCTACACATCTTCAAGTTGCCAAGGATGAAAAACACTGCTGCTATTTCTTACCTAGCGCAAGGGCTAATGGATAAATTTAGCAATATTTCTAGTTGCCCAAATGTCAGGTTGCAGGTAAGGTAATGCTCCATACCTGTAACCTTAAGATGGGATACTCTGCAAGGTAAGGCTGGGGCTCTTTTGAAAAACTGATGAACACATATGCTGGAAACCAGGTTGTGGTATGGAGGAAAGGTTCTGGATAAAATGATACAGAATGTTAGTTCCAAATGACAGGTGAAAGGTACAGAAAAAGCATCAGTGACACTCCCTGATGCATCACCTGCACCCCCTCCTCTGTATTGTACCTGTGAAATGTTAATTGGGTTAGCAGGTACAGAAAAAGGACATGTGGTGAAGCAGGAGAGAGCAATCACTAACAGGCAAGTTCCATCCTTGAAGATGTGGCAAGAGAATGATAGTCCTGGTTTTGAGGAGTCATGGCTGTAGCCCTTGGAAGCATCCTTGAAGACGTAAAGTGACACACAGATAGGCAAAATGATCTGCTCCCTCAGATAATAAAAAAGTGAAAAATATGAACCCCCATTGGCTGAAGCAGTGGAAATCCATAGTTTACTAATTGTTGACCAAATAAGCAACACATAGCAGGCAGAACTCAACTTGCCTTCCAGTTT
Source organism: Thamnophis sirtalis (assembly GCF_051295495.1). Taxonomy (NCBI): domain Eukaryota; kingdom Metazoa; phylum Chordata; class Lepidosauria; order Squamata; family Natricidae; genus Thamnophis; species Thamnophis sirtalis. The sequence continues at coordinate 57,830,360 of NW_028261389.1, read as the reverse complement.
AAAACATTCTTATGTGCAGTACAGGATTAGTATTCTCTCTAGAGCCGTGATGGTGAACCTATAGCACACGGACCCAAAGTGGCACATGAAACCATGTCGCCTGGCACGCGCAGCCTTGCCTGTTTGTCTTCTGGGTTTCTGGCAAGCATGCACACATGCCAATGAGCTGTCCTTCACACGAATGGCAGTGCCAAAAACCAGTATGACCATGCATGCCAGCCAGCTGATTGTCGGGTGCGCATGCACTCCAGAACCCAGAAGTGTCGCTTTTGCAGAGCATGCTCCCTTTTTCAGTGCTGAAAAAAGGGTGCTCATGCACACTGGCCAGCTCATTGTTGGGTGCGCATGCACGCCAGAACCCGGAAGTTCAGCTTTTCTGGAGTGCACTCCCCTTCACATGTGTGGCAATGCTGAAAAGCAGTGTGCGCATGTGTGCTGGCCAGCTGATCATTGGGTGTGCATGCACACTAGAACCCAGATGTCCGGCTTTTCCAAAGCGTAGCCCTAACGAGCACACATGTGTGTGACATTTCCGCGCAACCTTTTCAGCACTCAGTGCCAAAAAAGTTCGCCATCACTGCTGTACAGAATACAAGTCTTGATTTCTCAGTGCAGGTCTAGCATTTTTTTCAAGAGAGCACTTAACCTAAATTTAATAAGCAAGTTTTAGCACTCTTTCAAAAAGCACTAAATTCTTCTGCATAAAGTGTTTAAGCACTACATCTGTGGAAGCCAGATGGTTGAGCTGTCCTGAATCCAAATGGCATAGAAAGAAATGGCATGAACCGGGGGGGGGGGGGGATGCCTGCAGCAAGCTAAAATAACCAAAAGATGTTGGAGAGATCCTGGCCTCTGGATCTATCACCAACCATATCACTGATAAAATCCCCAGATTATGTTTGTGGCAAAAACATTCATGAGCAGAAGAAAGAAAATACAGTTTGAAAACTGGAGCAGCTAAGTAAGACTTTAAGCTGCCTAAGTGGTGGGCTAAGTATAGACAAAGACTCTTTGTTATGATCATATATCATAACATGTCCTTTCAAAGTTGTTACAAGTACAGAAAATTTTCTTTTTTTTCTTTAACTCTTTTTTTCAAACTAGAAATACAATAAGAGGTGGGTTAATTCAGGGCTGAATATCACAAGCAATGGGCATTCAATTGATGTTCTAAATTTGGTCATTGAATAATCCACAAAAAATTTCTCCTATGTGTGTTTGTTTTCTAATGGCAACAAAAAGGCAAAGTAATCTACTTCAGATATACATACTGGGAAATATCAGAAGGATCAAATGAGAAAACTTCAAAGACTTGAAAAGTTAGATACCAAGACAACAGCATTTTCTCTTCTCCATGCTACTGTATAATAATTCACATTGCTCTGAAATATGATTTATTTGCATTAAGAGCTCAACATTCCATTTCAACATTAAACAATAAACTACTTTAGCAAATGTTCTGATATAAGATAAACCCCACCTTCTAGTATGCAATGCTAGCCTGAATAAACATAAATCTATTTTGTGTTTAATGCAGTGATATGTGATCTGACTGAATCTTCTTTCTATTGTTCAGTAAAAAGTTTAGGTTTAGTCACAACAAAGACCTAAATTTCATAGTCATATCTTCTTCTAATTCTATCATGTTTTTTTCCTGTACAGCTGTTGCATATTTTCTGTATATTTAAAAGCTTGATATTGGCAGAGTTACAATAATACTTTACTTAATTTTTTTAATTCATTCAATTTCTATAACCACCCAACTCTACTAAGTTAACAGCAATCTTGCTCTTTATGAATTATGCTTGTTTCCAAGTTTGTTTATAATGACCAAGTCTGGAAATTGTAGTACAAATATTAAATGTCTCAGTTTGGGGAAAGTGCCTTAATCAGTGTATCATCTGCAAAAGACAGATTCTGGCTTCATTTGCCCCTGTAAATGAACAACCTTCTATGGACATTATGGCAGAGATGTCCACAGAATGGGTCACCAAAGTGAAAATGGTAGATGCAACTACACAATCAATACTCCTTCCTTTTTCATATCTGTGTCATGAGTGTTAAAAAGGGACAAGGTTTTGGTCATGCAGTAACACTCGCCATCTTGAATAATGCTGATCTGAAAGTTCAAATTATGTCTAACCTCCCAACCTCAGCAACCTGTTTTAATTGGTCAGGATTTTGATTTAACCAATCAAAGTGCATATTCACTCAAGACTGCTTATCATCTCTGCAGTTCCTTGTGATGCCCTTCTGATCTACCGCATGAAAATGCCATAATTTATTATCATCCTTAATGTTTTCCTAAGATAATTTTCTCTACACATAGAGATTTACTATTTCTACCCTAGAAACACCTTCCTTTGCAAAACAACTTGTAAATAAGGTTCTAGGGCTACAAGAAAAAGCAAGGACCTGAGTTATTTATTTTAATAACTACTACATGGTTCAATCAGTACATTTTATTCTTTTAGCAATTGATATACACCAAGTTGCTTTCTCAATTTATAAATTCCCACCAAAAGCAGTAGGATAGCACTGTCAAAGGAACAATATCTTCTCTAATTCTGTATAAATCAGATGACACTGAATGATAATTATTTGTCGGAGCTCCATAGATCTTCAGTCTTTAATGGCTCTTTCAGGCATTCTGTTTCATTTCAGATTCACTTTAGTGGTCTATTCACAAAGTGTAAATTAATCCTCAAAGCAACCAAGAAATACATCAAAGAGGAAAACATATGCATAGAACAAGGCAGATAAATTGCTGAAGTGTTGTGTCACTGTCCCTTGTTAAATTCAAGTAGTTTCTAGACAAATTTGAGCAATTGTCCAAAACAGAAAATTGTTATTCTTCTGCCTGTAATCATTTGCATGAAATAACTGATAATCTGCACACTGTAATTACTGAGAATTAGTGTCATAATGATGGGCACTTCAATTTTATACTCTACACTTCTCTGGAACTGATGCTATTAAAGCTGTGCAGTGATCTGGGTTTGAAGGGGTAAAGGTGATTCAGAAGCATTCATGTTACTGCTGTCAACAACTTCTTAAAAGAACTTACATTTTTTCTATGCACAACCATTGCTGCATCACCTCAGATAAAGACATGCTTTATATAAGGTAGTATTGACAGGTCTGACATGTGTGCCCACCTGTATTGTGAATCACCTTTTCTCCTTTGAGTCTAGATTATTGACCTCCCACAGTCTGTACAGCAGAACAGCCACTGTATTCTAAGTGAAGGAAAAGTGGAAATTACACAACCATAAAATATTATGCAAGCATGTTTACAAAAACGCATTCACCTTATATCTTGACAACACTGCTAATATTCATTTGAAGCTGTAGTAGTAGTAGTAGTAGTAGTAGTAGTAGTAGTAGTAGTAGTAGTAGTAGTAGTAATAATAATAATAATAATAATAATAATAATAATAATAATAATAATAATAATAATAATAATAATAATAAAAAAATTTCTGGAAAAAATAAAAGATAAAGAGGACAGTGAACAAACTTGGTTATGGTTAACAACAGGTACATTAAAGAAAGAAACAGAGTCACTAATCCTGGCTGCGCAAGAACAAGCTATCCGCACAAATGCCATTAAGGCTAAAATTGAAAAATCCTCTGATGATGCCAAATGCAGACTTTGCAAAGAAGCTTATGAAACTGTTGATCACATACTCAGCTGCTGTAAAAAAAATCGTGCAGACTGATTATAAATTGCAGCACAATTCAGTAGCACAAATGATCCACTGGAATTTGTGCAAAAATTATAATATTAAAACAGCAACAAACTGGTGGGAACCTCAGCCTGAAAAAGTCACCGAAAATCAGATGGTCAAGGTCTCATGGGATTTTCGTATACAAACGGAAAAATACTGGCGCATAATACACTAGACATCACACTGGTTGAGAAAAATAAGGTCACAATCATAGACATCGCAATACCAGGTGATAGCAGGGCCGACGAGAAGGAATATGAAAAAATTACGAAATACCAGGACTTAAAAATTGAAATTCAACGATTATGGCACAAACCAGCAGTGGTAATTCCAGTGGTAGTCGGCACACTGGGTGCTATTTGAAAAGCACTGGAATTACATTTAAAACAGTTAAAAATTGACAAAATCACCATCAGTCAAATGCAAAAAGCTGCATTGCTTGGATCCGCACGCATATTACAAAAATATGTTACTACATCCTAGGCCCCTGGGGGGGACTAGTAATCAATGCCAAATCCGGTGAAACAACTGGCCACTGTGATATAATTGTGATAATAATAATAATACCCATGATTTGCAACCACATAGACTGTTATTCAGGCTCTTTGGAAGCTGCCTAACTGAATGTTCAGCCACAGTTATCAAGAAGTTCATTAGGGCAATAAAGAGAAGCTGCTCTGAAAAGCTGAGGAATCAGTTCTCAGCAAATGGACCAGCAAATGTATAGGAAAGCCTGAAGAATATCATTGGCTACAACATATCTCCCTTACTCAAGAGAATCAGCAATGGCAGATGACCTGAATGTGTTCTAATGTATGTTTAATAGAACATCACTGTCAACTATTGCTCCCCTCGCCATCTCAGATACACCAACAATAGCCAAATCCTCATATCATAATCCCTCTGACCACCAAGCTGTGGTGATCCTAGAAAAAGATGTGCAATGTCTATGTCATGGACAAAAAAAAAATGGGGAAAGCACCAGTCCCAGATGGACTAACTCCTTGCTTGAAAGTCTGTGCTAATCAACTGGCATCCCTCTTTACCCGCGTCTTTAACAAATCACTGGAGATGTGTTATGTTCCTTCTTGCTTGAAAAGCCCAACAAAGAATGTTCTTCCTGTGTCAACTCAGAAAGTTCAAACTGTCCAAGGAGCTGTTGATACAGTTGCACAGCAGAATCATTGAGTCTCTCATTTGTACTTCTATAACTGTCTTGTTTGGTACAGCAACTAAAAAGAACAGGTACAGACTTCAGTGGAAAGTTAGCTCTGTGAAAAAACCGGTTGCAACCAGCCTTCCTTCCTTTGAGAACCTGTGTATTGCACAGGTCAGAAAGAGAACTAAGCAAATATCTCCAAACCCTCAGGACCCTACACGGTATTGCCTGCGAAAAGAACTAGACCAGAGACAGGATTTTTTTCCCCTCCTGCCATCATTCTGCTGAACATCTAATTCCCACAGTACTGTCTTATGTCTAAGTATATTTACCAATGTAGTATGCCTGAATTACTTTTATCCTTCTCATCTATTCCACTACCTTCTCTTATTAGTGATGATTACTTTGATATAATTATTATTACTTTATTTTCTGCATGTATACTGAGAGCTTCGCCACCAGAGACAGATTCCTTGTATATCTAATCACAATTGCCCCCCCACCCCCCCCAAAAAAGCATTATATTCTGTTCCATTCCATTCTATATTGAGATGGATGACATGAGGCTAGAAGAATTTCAGGAACTGGATTATTTTCTGTCCAGAACTAATACATTCTTAAGTATAACAGTTGATACTTTCTGATTTTATTTCCAGTAATGTTATGAACTGGCAAGGAGGTAGTCTTCTTCGCTGATTAACAATATGTGTGCATTGCAGTGACGTGTGGTGAGGTTTATGGTTGGTGAGGCAGTCCTCTCCCCCGACATCCCACTGTCTAAAGCACTTTCTTTCTTTTGCCCAAGGTCAGGCTGGACTAGTTGCTGCCAGAGTCCCCAATGGATGACTCTGCTTAACTGTTTAAAAAAGCCTCTAAAAAAACGCCCTCTACTGGAGGAGGCAAGAGAACCATGTGCCTCATCTACATAAGGAATTTTTCGGCTTTTAACCCTTCCTTAACTCTGCTTGAGTGATCATAAAGTCAGACTAGATGAGGCACGGGTTCTCCTTCCTCCTCCTGTAGAGGGCACTTTTTTAGAGGCTTTTTTAAACAGTTAAGCACTAAGCAAAGTCATCCATTGTGACTCTGGCAGCAACTAGCTCAGCCTTTTTCCTTTTACATTTTTTTTCTTTTCATGATGACAGTGGTGAGGCTCTGCCTCCCCTGCCTCCCCTGACTGCATGTCACTGCTGCATTGGCTGTATTTGTAAGAGCCTCTTCAATTGCTATTATACCAGGAATCAATTCTTTTATACAGGAAGTCAAAGCACTTTCACCTTTGAAATTTAGGTCGCCGGGAAATCTTTGGCACTACTCTAGCGCGCCTAAAACTGATAAACCTTTAAAACTAAATAATTTAAATTCAGCTGAAATATAGGTCTGCTATTTTTTTCTATTTTCTTTCTTTCTTCCTTTCTATTGTTTTCTTTTAATTCATTTTTGAGACATAAAAAGAATACAAATACCGGCTAGAAGGCATATTTAGCATTGTTCAAATGTTCTTGCCTGAATTTTCTGCAATAAAATATTCCAAATAAAAATGAGAGATTGGGCCTTTAGGGCAGCAAACTCTTAATTTTTGAATTCCTGTGAAGAATGTGTGTTGGTCTTTATGATGTCAAGTTTTAAAGGAGGATGACTGATATATCTACTCACTTGGCATTTATGAGACAATGATGGCCTAGGGAAAACAGGTTCTTAAATTGTTTCCTGTTGATATATTTTTGTGGAAACTTTCTTTTAGTCATCCCATTTCGTGGGATAATTTGATATCATATTATGTTGCTGTACTTATTTTGGGTGTGTATATTTGTGTGCCTGTATGGATGTGTGTGCGTCACTTTTTCTCTAACATAAACATTGTCATTTGACTTCTTCCCATATCCATTCAATCCTAAAACAGGTGACTGCACATGTAGGCTATTGTCCTTTGGGGCATTACTTAGAATATGAGAAACCACAAATATGTTAATATGTGCACAGAGCATAGATTGAACCATTTTTTCTGCTTTAAGCTGCCGGCGGATTGAGAGGATGAAACCTACTAGACTAGGACAACGGTCATGAAGGCAGTCTCTGCAAGCAATATAGTATGCTAAGAGCATGGCAAGACACAAAAGAGGCCCCATTCGACCACTGTGCCCATCTTCAACTCAGTCTTGACTCTTGTCCTGCTGTTGGAGCAAGATGGAATCTGGGAAGAGAGAGTGAGGTTGACTCTGCGCACCACTCTCTCACTTTAATCCAATTTACGCGCAAGTCTTGACATCCCTCACAATTAGATGTCAAGGTCCCATTTGAATATGATTCAATTTCAATTTAATAAAATTTGTATGCCGCCCAATCCCGTAGGATTCTGGGCGGCTTACAGAAATGAGATAAAAAATTTAAAAATTAAAATTTAAAAATACAATTATTAAAATTACACACCCTCCATTCTGTCTAGATGGGGCTGGAAATTGATCAACAGCCCCAGGCCTGCTGGAACAGCCAGGTTTTGGTGGCTTTTTGGAAGGCCGAGAGAGTGGAAAGAGTCCGGATCTCGACGGGTAGGTCATTCCACAGGGCTGGGGCAGCTACAGAGAAGGCCCTCCCCCAAGGGGCCACCAGCTGGCATTGTCCGGCTGCCGGCACCCGGAGGAGGCCCAACCTGTGAGATCTTGTTGGTCATTGGGAGGTATGTCTCAGGTAGCCAAGTCCTAAACCATGTAGGGCTTTAAAAGTAATGACTAGCACCTTGAAGCGCGTTCAGAGACCAATAGGGAGCCAGTGCAGCTCGCGGAGGATAGGTGTAACATGGGTGCATCTAGATACACACAGTATCGCTCGCGTGGCTGTATTCTGGACCAATTGTAGTCTTCAAACACTCTTCAGGGGCAACCCCATGTAGAGCGCATTACAGTAATCCAGCCTTGAGGTGACGAGGGCATGAGTGACCATTCGAAGTGCCTCCTGGTCCAGGTAGGGCCGCAGCTGGTGCACCAGGCGAACCTGGGCAAAAGCCCCCTAGTCACAGCCGACAGATGGTGTTCTAACGTCAGCTGCAGGTCCAGGAGGACACCCAGGTTGCGAGCCCTCTCTGAGGGATGTATAATTGGAATGGAATGTCTGGACTATCCTTGGGAGGCAACATCAATAGCCACTTGGTCTTGTGTGGATTGAGTATAAGCTTGTTCACTCCCATCCAGACCCATGATGGATGAACATCAAGCTGCCTTGATACGTTGGTGAGAGTGATTGGCACATTGGAACATAAATGTTTATTCAGAGGCATCTATGAGCTCCATGCTTTTATCAAAATGATGAAAGCAGTGTTACTATTGTAACATCTCTGCTCCCATGTGCACATACATGCAACATAAAAATGCATGTACAAAAGGTGTGCCACATTGGCATGACATTGCTTTTGACCTTGTGCATTGAAAGTGTCTCTGATCTCCTGTTTCACATGATGTCAAAACGATATTACAGCATATTAAGCTGATTAAAAGAGAATGTTATCGGGATCTCTCTGTTTGATCCAACTCACTGCTTTCCCTTTAATCTCCCAAAGCCTTTTTATCTTTTTTTGTATTGTGCTTCCCTCCTAAATATTCTAATTTCAATCTGACCAGTAAACACTGCAGTCCACTTCAAAACCCACATATTCTCTTCAGCAAATATCCAGTGAACCAAAATATATATATTCAGGGAAAAATAAACGTGGAGCTTCTGTTTTTATTCATTTCTTCTTGTCTGCCTGAAGAACTGCATAGCATTGACTGTAATAGGATTCACCCTAGTTCAGAGCAATATGCCCCCTAACTTTTTCAAAGAAGGTACAAAAACAAGTCACTTGTTATTAGTCCATCTTTGGCAGAAAATGGAATGACATACTAATACTAGTTTAAACACATCAGGAACTAAACTGAAAGAAGGAAAGCTTTGTGATAGCCCCTGAGGTCATTTGCAATACAGAACTTCAACTTGCCATGAAGTAAATCAAATTAAGTAACTTTTAGGTACTGCAACTCTGCTGTTGGGAATAAACCTCAGTAAAATAACTTAATTAATTACTACTTGCTGTTGCCTACTGAGTTATATAAAGCAGTATGCTGCTAAAGAATTATAGAAGGAGTTAATTAAGTGAGCAATGGCTCATTACTCTATTAGCAGCAGTCCCAATCAGCATAGCAATGATGAGGGGTATTGCAACAACATCTCCAGATGCTTCTGATCTAGGGCTAGGCTTCTCATCCTTGGCTCTGAAGACTGGTTTCTACAGCATCAATAACATGATGATATGAACCGCAATAGAAAGGTTACATAAGCCAATAGTACTACTAAACAAGATTTGAAAGCTGCTCCATATCTCTGTGGTTCTATAACATGAACTGTATTCAAAAGCAGAACCAGTTTAGTTCTGCTTCAGCTGCACTTTTTGAAACATGAAGTCAGATTAATGTTTTCTTTGAAATGTTGCAGCCCTGGGGAATGCTTAAATCATCAATTTCTCCATTCAGGAAATCTTACTTTATCAGCTTCTTACTTGATCAGTCTTTTCAAAGAGAAAGGGAGCTTAATGCCTTTGCAAAGTCCGAGGTCAAAATCACTCAGATTATCTTTTCCAATCACTTATATATAGACAATATATAAAAAAGAGGGTTTAATTAATTTTATTTCTTTTTTGCATAAGGTGAAAGAGAAAGAATTTTTGTTTCTCTAGGATCTGGGTCAGCCTTGTTTATTTATGTTCCTATTCTCAGATTTTCTGATTGTTTTAGTGACTGAAACGTAAAAGTGATGATTGTATAGAGGTGCTTAAGAACATTTCAGAGAAATATTTTCTTTTTTATGGAACACAAAAATTCAATAGATTATATATACCACAAACATGGCATTTAAAACTTTTAAGCTTGTCCTGTCTAAAATAAAAAGTAGGGGTTCTTTTAATATGCTGCAGGATATACTATATTTTCAAAAAAATAATTCATTGAACATAGATATGAGATATTAGCATATTCTCTTGAAAGATTTTATAGAGTGTGCAGGTCTAATTCAAACAGAATATTGTCATTCTCATCGCAGGTTTTTCATACCTATGGATCTGTGCGTGTTCTTGCAGATTACTGAGTTTTAAAATATGTGGTAGGATGAAAGAAAAGTCAGGATTATGACATATACTGATACTAATGCAGGAAATCAGAAAGAACAGAAAGACATATGTGGAACAGGTTTCAAAATTTGCTAATTATCTACCTTGTTATCAGTGGACCAATTACTCTCCAATTAATAAAGTGAAGGGTAAAGCAGCAAAAATGTCCAGAAGGAGCTGGTGAAAGTTACAAATCTCAGATAACATTAATTCAAATCATCAGTGGAAACAAATAACTGACTGACTATTGATTTTATTGGGAATTCTGTGTTCACGTGATTGCTATCTTCCCTTATTTTTCCTGCAATATCTTTTCCTAATAAATTTCTTTTTATCTCTAGAAATTGGGTTCAATTGGTTTTATAAGGGAACTTCTCACTGAAACCTTCCTAACCTGCAAAATTTTCACACAACCACACCCCACCCCCCCAGATTTGCACCAGGTTTGCAAAGTACTGTACTTATGAGATTTAAATAAAAGGATTTAAGCATTTTCCCTTTGTCAGGAGGGGGACTAAGTGGGGAACAGGGCTGAAAGAACAATTCTCTAATGGAAGAAATAAAACTCCCCAGGCAATTTACAGGATATTGGGAAGTGCAAACTGACTAATAATATAGTCATGTTCACACCATATAAAATTAATTATGAAGTCCAACACCACCAAGCCACCTTTATCCCTATCCCGCACAGCAGACAGGGAATCAAAACTGGGACAAAACCTATAGTTCATATCTACTTGTTCTACATTATAGTAATATATAGGACTTCTATTTCTTGGCAGTCAACACTCTTTTACTGTATATCCATCAAAAGGCAGTTCATAACCCATCCAAGATCCTGCTATTTCTTCACTTTACCTCCAAATTGAACAAGTGTTGGTCTACATAGATATCCATAATATGATGGTCCCATTTTAAATTTGCTGATTTAGAATTGATGATTAGAAAATTCTTAAAAGTAGGTCCTGATAATGTAGTTTAAATTACCACTGCTCTCTCAGGTAATAACACATGTACCATCTTCCTGACCCTGATCATACTATAGATGTATAATATACAGTATGTAGTTTACAGATCTATAATCCAATGAATAGGTTTTATGACTGGTTTATCAATTAATCTTAGTTGTGATTACACAACTTAACTGATTGTTGTAAAGAGAGATGTCATTTTATTGTACCAGTGGGGTGAAAAATGTGAGTAAAAAGTGGGGCAACCAAGTTTCCTCTTTGACTTTAAGGAAAACAAAGCACTGCAAAGTAGTCAGTATTGATAGACAGATAGAGACATCCTCATCATCCCTTATGAGTATGCACAAATATATTTGAATGGATTCAAATATATTCAAATTTATTCAAATTAATAATGATTGCTGTATAATGTTCTGTAATGCCTGAGTTGCAGCTAGACCAGTGTTTTAAACTAGGAACTGCATTTAATTGCTTGAAAGAAATATTCAATGTTGTATCCACCTGTCTTTACCAATCTAATTGCATTCTGGCATTCTTCATTAATTACACTCTCACATAAACACACCCTGCATTTTACTGCTTAATTTTATAAATGGTATTTGATTAATTATGCTTCCAATAACTGAGCATTTCTGTCACGATTTAGACAATCTGTTTGCTGCTGAGCAGAAGTCATGCAGATAGATTGATAATTTTGTCTCCTTTCAAAATTTAGATGCAAGATGGAGAGAACTGTCAACAAATATTTAATAGTTCATTACCTTATTGAAAGGATTCAAGTATAAGTAAAGCACATGTCTTAATAGACTCTGCATAACTCATACACAACAGAGCTGCCTTTCATCTGGGCCCTGAATTACTAACATTTCTTTTTCTGTTCATTCTTAGTCTATTGATGATCCGCCTTCAAAAAGAAAATTTGGAAGGCATCCAATTACTAATTCTGTGACTGTTTTTCAGTTATATTTATCTGTACTTCCTATGTCTCATGATGTGAAGCCAAATCACATCCAAGCAGTCAAGAATATGCAGTCACTCAAAAACAAACTCCTAGAAATATTAAAACATGTGGAGTCTTCAGCTCTGCATGAGCACCAGGGATCAGTGGGGTATGGATGGAAATGATTACTCTGTGTCCCATCTTTGTCTAAGACAGGGGTCAACAGCCTTAAACACTCAAAGAGCCATTTGGACCGGTTCCCACAGAAAAGAAAACACCGGGAGCCACAAAACCTTTCCCATGCCTGATTATTTCCTGAGCGGCCACAATACTAGTATATGTAGTTGAATTAAACATTCTGTTTTCTTCTGAAACTTTTCTTTTCTTGGATTTAATCCTGGTTGGCCTTTTCTTGGATTTAATCCTGGTTGAAAAGCTCAATAAATCATGTGCTAGCGAGTGTCACACATTGGCAGTCGTGATGCATATTTTGAGCAACAGGGAGCTGCAGCAGAGGGATGAAAGAGCCACATGCAGCTCCAGAGCAGGGCATTGCTGGCCCCTGATCTGAGAGATTGTCAGTCTCAGATCACTTCTACACTACAGGTAGTCCTTGACATGCAAACGGTCATTTAGTGACTGTGTGAAGTTACAATAGGTCCCACAAAAGGTACTTACCAGGTTGAGAACCTCTGATGGCCACCCACCACAATCACATAGCTGCATTTAATTAAACACTTGGGAACCAGTCTGACTTTACAGCTGTCTGTATGGTCACACGGCCACAATTTATGATGATGTTGCCAAAAAGGAAAAATGCCTCATAGAAAAAAACGGTTCACTTAACAACCATGCTATTTCTTAACAACCATGACAATTCACTTAATGTTGCCACAAAAATGTCATAAAACTGGGTCACCCGTGATGACTCACTTTATGATGTCATGACTTAGAACCATAATGGGAAGGTGCCATTACTGTCATAAATCAAGAACTAGCTATATATGCTTTTTACTTCTAAACTACAACAAGGTTCACAACAAGGCATACATGCACAGGGCATAAGCACTTGGAGTCTGTTCCTATTCCTATCATTTATTTACTCTCCCGGGAACATTCACATGCATACAAGAGAATGCTTCAAGTTCCAACAAAATTATAATTCTCCCTTCAATGTAATAATATCATATAAATAAGTTGAGAAAGTTCCAAAATCAATCTATCACCAGTAGCACTAGGCTAAAAGCAGATACACCCAGACTGTAATGAATTAGAATTGACTTGATTATTGTTATACTTCTAATAATTATTGATTTCCCATATTTGACAAACAGCATGGTACTGTAATTAAAATCTCAATTAAGAGCAGGAAGGTTATAGTTCTGTGATAGGCATAGAAGCCAACTGGGTGACCTTAGATCAGCCACCACTAATTAGTTTAATCTCCACTCGGCTCTGCTGCAAGTTGGATTAACAATAGGCCCTTTGTTGCATCATGTACTATGACTTCACAAGGTCAAATAGGCAAGCACAGTGCACAGTGCACAGTGCACAGTGCACAGTGCACAGTGCACAGTGCACAGTGCACAACTAGAATGGATGCAATGAAAATGGAGGGAAGGAAGGTGGGAAGGAAGGAGGGAAGGAGAGAAGGAGAGAAGAAAGGAGGGAGGAAAGGGGGAAGGAGGGAGGGACGGAAGGAGGGAAGGAAGGAGAGAAGAAAGGAGGGAAGGAAGGAGGGAAGGAAGGAAGAAGAAGTAGGATTGTTGTAAAATAAGATGGGTTTATGGGATGGTAAGAAAGTAATTTCAATTATATTGTCAATTGTAGGGGAGAAAAATTGTTATAAATACATATTATTATTTGTATGTTATGAGATCATATAATTGTGAATGTATATATGAGAAATAAAAATTTATTTAAAAATGATTATATTACTTATATTATATTATTATAGCAATAGCAATAGCAGTAGACTTATATACCGCTTCATAGGGCTTTCAGCCCTCTCTAAGCGGTTTACAGAGAGTCAGCATATTGCCCCCAACAATCTGGGTCCTCATTTTACCCACCTCGGAAGGATGGAAGGCTGAGTCAACCCTGAGCCGGTGAGATTTGAACCGCTGAACTGCTGATCTAGCAGTAGCCTGCAGTGCTGCATTTAACCACTGCGCCACCTCGGCTCATTATATTATTATGTTATATTATATTATTATATATTGCTTATATTACTAATCCTGTATTAAAATACTCAGCATCTAATTATTTGCATCTATCAGTCATTTTCTTGAATATGTACTGAAGCACAAGATCTGAATCTAGTACTCCTGTATTTATTTACCATTCCTAATCCATAGTACTGACAGCTTGTTCAATGCAGTGGTTAAAGTACTGGAGACTGAATGTGTTTTGGGTTAAAACACAAAGGCAGCTGGGTGACCCTGGGCCAGCTACTCACTCAGTCCTAGTAAGTACACCAGTTCCAAAATCTTGCCAAGAAAACTGTAGGGACTAATCCAATCATCAACAAGCAATTCGAGTTTGAAGGCACACAATGTCTGTCTGTCTGTCTGTCTGTCTGTCTGTCTGTCTGTCTGTCTGTCTCTCTCTCTCTCTCTCTCTCTCTCTCTCACACACACACACACACACACACACACACACACACACACGTCATACTAACATTTCTGAAGATTCAGGTTATCTACTACCAAAGTTAACTTTCACAAGTACTTCATACAAATAGATATTTTAAAACTGGAATTCCAAAAAGAAGATAGTAAACTGATGATAGAAGATAACTTTATTAAGCTGGTTTTTAGAGATAGCAAAGTATAGGTGTGTGGCAAAAAGACTTTAAAAATAACATATGCACAAACAGTATTTTTGATGCTCCAGCAGTATAAGATATGAGAGAGGGGGGAGGGAGGAAAGAGAGTGGGAGAGAGAGAGACAGAGACAGACAGAGATTGGGTTGGAACATCAAGATCCTTAGAATTTTAATATCTTTCCCTTTGAGTATGTATCTATTTATATTTATGTGAGTTGCAAACCCAAACAAATGCATTTACTTTCATAGTAAAATTAGAAGTACGGTCCTCACATAACTTGTTTTATGTTACCATTATCAATGCAAACCTGTAAATCACATTCATATGATGTAAGGATAGGGAAAATGCAAATGATATTGGAGGTGAAGCTAGAAATAACTGTTGAAAACTACAGCAAACAAAATATATTGAAAAATAATTGGTGAGTATACATCCAGCTTGAAATGACTGTAGACAAATAATAAGCAGAACTAAAATAACAATGATGCATAAAGAAACATATTATATGAACATTTAACACTTAGTGTATACATTATTTCCCAAACTTCAATTCACACATAGGTCTACAACTAAGAATTGACATGTTCATTTTTTGATGACAAAAAAGTTTTTTTCTGTTTGCAACTGAAAAAAAGTTTTGTTTTGTTTGCAACTGACATACCAAAAAAGAGTAATCTAAAACTAACAATCTACCATTTTAATTGGTTGGATATTGTGTGGTTTTAAAGATGATGATGATGATGATGATGATGATGATGATGATGATGATGATGGCAATGTTTCTACAATTATACCTTAACTTTTCCTTATTTCTAATAACTTACAGTAACAATAGCAATAGCAATAGCAATAGCAGTAGACTTATATACCGCTTCATAGGCCTTTCAGGCCTCTCTAAGCGGTTTACAGAGAGTCAGCATATTGCCCCCAACAATCTGGGTCCTCATTTTACCCACCTCGGAAGGATGGAAGGCTGAGTCAACCCTGAGCCGGTGAGATTTGAACCGCTGACCTGCTGATCTAGCAGTAGCCTGCAGTGCTGCTTTTTAACCACTGCGCCACCTTGGCTCTTGGAACTTTGCTACCATTGTCTATTTTTCCAATTCTATATATTTCAATTCCAGTTCTTAAATATTTAAGATCTAATACTAAAGTCCTTCACCTTTCACAGTGAAATGAATTTTCCTTTGTGCCATATTTATGTGAGTCTTCCAGACATTGGTGAAGTTGTAACGAGGCATTTGCAGTGACCTATGTTTTGCCAGTGTACCTTTCTTCCTGAATTATTATTCAGGAAAAAATAAGCAATACTGACTCAAAGACACACACACAAATCAAGTCAACTTTTAGTGACTGCATAGATTTATTTTCTCCAACATCGCCCTTGGAATGCACCCTCTGCAACTGTCATTAAGTCCATCTTCTGGTCATCCCTTTCTTCTCTTTCCTTCCACCTTTTCAGCATTATGGAATTCTTCATAATGATAACTTCATATAAGGTTTCTAAGATAGAAGTATTTGAGTCTGCTCACTTGTGAACTATAATCTTCTTGGCTGTCCTTACCACTCTCTGTATGGACTTTCTATCTGCGGCACTGCTACCACCAAACCAAACAGTGATATAGTTTGTTAAACTGATCTCAATCATGCCTCTGTAAAAAGTGGCGAAGACAGAGAAAAAAGAGGTGCTTTCCTAATTCGATGCAGGAAATGCAGATGCTGGTTTCCCTGCTTCAGTAAGGCTGACATGAGGAGAGACCAATTCAAATTGTTAGTTATCTGTACCCACAGATATTTAATGCTGTTGACCACTTCTACAGTTGCATCCTTGATTCTGAGTGGAGTATGACAGAGGCGGTATTCAGCAGGTTCTGACCAGTTCTAGAGAAATTTTGAGTAGTTTGGAGAACCGGTAAATAACATCTCTGACTGGCTCCACCCCCATCTATTTACTGCCTCCCAAGTTCCATCTGATCAGGAGGAAGTGGGGATTTTGCAGGAACCTTCCCCTGGAGTGAGAGGGAATGGAGATTTTACAGTATCCTTCCCCTGCCATGCCCACCATGCCACACCTGCCAAGCTATGCCATGCCATGCCCACCACACCACGCCCACAGAACCAGTAGTAAAATATTTTGAATCCCACCACTGGAGTATGACTATGTTAGCTCTTTCTAAAATCTACAACGATGTCCTCTGTTTTATTAACATTTAGAACCAGGCTACTTTTATTGCCCCAGTTCACCAGAGCCTTGACCTCATCCCTATGAGCTTCTTCATTGTCATCCCAGATAAGGCCCACCACTGCCATGCCATCTGCATACTGTGCAATATGATTCATAGCAGATTTGGCACAACAGTTGTGGGTCATCAAGTAATGGCTCAAGACACAGCACTATCAGGAACCTGTACTCTTTTCTTCCAACTCCCACAAACTGGGCCTATCAATAGGAGAGAGGGAAAGGGGAGAGGGGAAGAGGACTAGAGAAATGGGGAGTGGAAAGGGGAGGGGGGAAGGAGAGAGGAAGAGGAAGATGAGAAGAGAAAGATGACAAAGGGGAAGGAAGGAGGTAGGGAGGGGGAGGAGAGAGGGAGAAGGAAGTGATGGATAAAGTACAAATATGGTGTATGGAGAGAAGAGGCAATCATTGGTTTTTGGGAGTTGTTGGTAAGATTAATTGATGTAAACATTTAATAATACAATATGATGTTGGTTATGTAATAGTATACATGTGATTATATGTTATGAAAATGGAAAAAAAAACTTTAATAAAAAAAACCTGGGACTATCAATAAGGAAACCAAGTATCCAGTTACATAAAGGAGTATTAAAACCTAATAGGCCCAGTTTGTTCACCAAATGCTGAGGAATGATTGTGCTGAACCCCGAACTAAAATCAACAAACAGCATTCACACCTAAGTATTCTTCTCCTCCAGGTGCACCAAGCTAAGATGAAGCATACAGGAAGGTGCATCATCTGTAGAGTAGTTCTTCTAATAGGCAAACTCTAATGAGTCAAATGTAGGGAGAAGACATGAAACCATATAGTCCTTTACCAATCTCTCAAAACACTTCATCATAATGAAAGTGAATGGACAGTAATCATTAAGGCATGTGATTATAGAATTGTTGGGTACTGGTATAATGATTGCAGTCTTAAAACATGATGGAACCACATCCTGATGTAACGAGAGATTGGAGAACACTCCTTAAGTACTTGCCCAGGGATATTATCAGGACTTGAAGCTTTTCTAGTGTTGAATAGCAGTTGTATCAAACCTGAATGTTAGTCAAGTCAAACAATGGTAATTCAGAAAATTGGGTAGAGGAAGATTAGGAGACGGCAGATTACTTGTTTGGAAAAATCTCATCATTACACTCCATACCTGTCTGTGAAACTCTTTGCACCTACATGTGTCTTCTAGACACTCTATAGGATTCATGGTAATTTCATTCTTCTGAAAAGGATAAAGGTTGATATAAATCTTCTATAGTCTTTTTTTAATCTTTAATTTATGGCAAAAAAGAGAAGAAGATTACGTGGCCTCTCAGCTCCGGCGGTCCTTGGAAGAAACCGATTATCTAGACCCCTTCCAATCTGGTTTCAGGCCTGGCTACAGCACGGAAACTGCTTTGGTCGCACTGGCCAATTATCTCTGGAGAGCCAGAGACAGGGGCCGGGCCTCCGTTCTGGTGCTCCTGGACCTCTCAGCGGCCTTCGATACCATCGACCATGGTCTCCTTCTGCGGCGGTTGCGAAGGTGGGGGTGGGAGGCACCGTTTTTGGGTGGTTCTCCTCCTACCTCTCGGACAGATCGCAGTCGGTGTTGGTTGGAGGACAGAGGTCGACCCCTAGGCCCCTTAATTATGGGGTGCCGCAGGGATCGGTCCTGTCCCCCCTCCTGTTTAACATTTACATGAAGCCGCTGGGAGAGATCATCCGACGGCACAGGATAAAATACCACCAATATCCGGACGATACTCAATTGTATCTGTCCTCCCCGTGCCAGCTCAGTGAAGCAGTTGACGTGATGTGTCAGTGCCTGGAGGATGTGAGGGCCTGGATAGGGGTTAACAAGCTGGCTCTCAATCCTGACAAGACCGAGTGGCTTGTGTTTTTTCCTCCCACAAATTGGCAAGGTATTCCATCTCTCAGGCTGGGGGTGAAATTATACGCCCCTCAGACAGGGTTCGCAATTTGGGAGTCCTCCTGGACCCACAGCTGACCTTAGATCACTATTTGTTGGCTGTGACCAGGGGGGCATTTGCCCAGGTTCGCCTGGTGCACCAATTGCATCCCTACCTGAACCGGGAGGATCTCAGAACAGTCACTAATGCCCTTGTGACCTCAAGACTGGACTACTGCAATGCGCTCTACATGGGGCAGCCCTTGAAGAGTGTTCGGAAACTTCAGCTGGCCCAGAATGCAGCCGCGCGAGCGATTGTGGGTGTGCCTCGGTACACCCACGTTACATCTATCCTCCGCGAGCTGCACTGGCTGCCTCTTGGTCTCCAGATACGCTTCAAGGTGCTAGTCGTCACTTATAAAGCCCTACATGGTATTGGACCTGGATACTTGAGAGACCGCCTCCTGCCAATTACCTCCCATAGACCCATTAGATCCCACAGATTAGGCCTCCTCCGAATTCCATCTGCCGGCCAATGCCGGCTGTCGACCACTCGGAGGAGGGCCTTCTCTGTAGCTGCTCCAGCCCTTTGGAACGAGCTCCCCATGGAGATCTGGACCCTCGCCACCCTTCAGGCCTTCCGGACAGCCGTTAAGACCTGGCTGTCCCAGCAAGCCTTGGGTTGAGTTCCGCCTCTACTCGAATTTGCTGTGTATGCTGTGTTTTTTAAATTGTTTGTATCACTGTCCTGTTTTTGTCTTACTTTTCTGTATTTGTTCCCCTTCCCTTGGTTTTTGTTCAGCCGCCCTGAGTCCCTTCGGGGAATAGGGCGGCTTACAAATCGAATAAATGCCAAATACCTAATACCAAATACGTATATGAGTATTTCATACCCACGTTGTTGCTGGCGTTACTGCTGGTTTGCAACTTGCACACAACTTTGTGTACACAGAACAATTTATAGTGAACTGCGCATGTGCAGTCACTAAAATTCAAAATGGTGGCACCCAAGCAACAACAAGGGAATCCGTTTGGGGGGCGTGTCATGCCTGGGTTGCTGCCGGTTCTGTGACCCAGGGCTGAATTCCACTACCGGTTCAGCTGAACTGGACCAAACCGGCAGCAACCCACCTCTGGAGTACTTTCATAAAGACCATGTAAATATGACACCCTATATAAATTCATGTTAAGGTGATCCATAGAATTTAAAGCAAAACAAGTTAAGTGAATATTGGTGTTCTCAGAATAATGTTCTGTGAGGTACCTGAATTAAATAATTACTATGGAAAACACACATTTTACATTCTTCTATAGAAATGCTCTATAGAGCATTTAATCTTTTATATTTCAAATGTTCCTCTATAATAATAATACAGATTTATTCCTCATATTGTGAAGGGCATAGATCATCAATTTATATTCCAAAAGGGAATTTGTAGGTTTACACAGCTCTGCTCTTACAAGATTAAATAATTAGAAATGTCATTCACAAGAACAAACCTGCTGAGGTGTAAATGACAGGTTTAAGTATATGATCTGATTCTAAAACATTTCATATAAAAAGCATACAAAATAAAATTAAATTTAAACAGTCTTTTTTGTTTAATTTCTGTTTTCAATACTGTAAAAAAAAGTATTTTCAGAGAGGTTTGCAATAATTGTCAAAAACTAATCTGTTCTTTTTTTTCCAAGATATAAACTAGAATACAAGAATAAAATGTAAAAAAAATATCATTCATGTGAAGCTCGGGGTTAAGAAGGGAAGATGAGACCCTAAGCTAATTTCCATGTGAGAGTATTTCAATGCATTTGAAAAGCATTCTGTGACTCAATCAAAAGGCTATAGGAATACAGCATGGGCAAAGTAGGCCTTTACTGAGGTGAAGTTTGATGCAGTGGTTAAAGGCACTGGACTATAAACCAGGACACCATGAATTCTAGTCCTGTCTTAGACACAAAACCAGCTGACGACCTTGGGCCTATCGCTTTCTCCCAGACCATGGTAAGAGGCATGATAATCTTACCAAGAAAACTGCATGGACTTATCCAGGCAATTACCAGCAGTCAGCACTGACTTGAAGGCACCTGTGAATGAACACACACACACACACACACACACACACACACACACACACACACACACACACAAACCCATAGCAACTCTTTATGCAGCTTCAAGCTCAGAGCATCTTCTAGCAGAAGTCAATAGTGACTCAAAAATGCACATACAAAATAAAGTCAGGAGGTGTGTGTATGTTTTTTTTTAAATCTCTATTACAAATACCATTTCCTCCCACCATTGGTTTCAACCCTTGTTTTTAAAGGACAGAATGCCCTAATATAAAATTGCTTATTTTGTTATCATCCACCATTCACTATTTTTTTATTCTTCTTAACATTAAATTATTGCTATTACTATATCTATGACTGAAGAGACCTTGGATATTGGAGAACCCCAAGGATCCACAGAAGAAGTCAAAGTATTGTTATTATGTGCAGATGCTTCCAAGTATATTCTGTGCTCCTTAAATGCAGAAAAGTATGTATCATTCTAATGATCCCCAAAAGTGATTCTTTGTGTGGTATTACTAAATAGTTCTTCTGAACAGATAACTAATGTGATTCAACAGTATTTGTTATTATTTTATTCCAATCTTAGTACTATGTGGAGGTGGGTTGCTCACCCACTTGCTCACGACACTTCTGCACATGCACAGAAGTGTCTAGTAGCAGAGTCTCCCGCCACCGCCACTACAGTTTGCCCATCCAGGCTGAACCGGGAGCAAGGCACCTGTGGCATCTGGCGGGACAGGCACAACTTTTCATCATTTTTCCACGCGTCCCGCCCGGTTCTCAAAACCCCCCGCTTTATTTTGGCACTCGCTGGCTCCCCCGCCCATCATCAGCTGCCGCTAGCTCGCTCGTTCCGTTCCCCCATCTATTCTATCTACACTAAAAATCTAAGCCAGCTCAGCCTGCCGCTCACTGATTGGCCTGTACTCCTGGCTGGGATGGAAAATGTGGCATGCTCACTGATTGGCTGGAGTCCGCTTAGCACGCTGCATGAGTTGCAGGAGTCTCCATTTCATTTCGCCTTTGCGGACGTTTGCTTTGTTTTGCTGGTTCACTGGTGAGTAAACCGGGAATTAATAACCTGTGTGGGGTTAGTGAAAGGTGCCCGCTCGCCAAGCACCGTCGCACTGGTTCCTTCTTGCCCCTCCCACCCCTCTGCCTCCTCAGGATGCGCAAGAGCGGCGGAGTGAACGAGCGGCCATGGCCATCATTTTAAACGAGGCTCCACTCACTGCTCATCCCGCTCCGAGCTGGGAAAGGGGCGCTAGGCAGGGCTTCCGCAGTGCCCCCAAGGACCGTCGCGCGAGGTCATCGTCGTTGTCGGCGGCTGCTGCTGCTGCTGCTGCTGAGGGCCTTTAGTAACCTGCGCGGGGTTAGTGAAACTGCCGCCGCCGCCCTCCTCCCCTTCCCTGTGTGTGAGAAAGGTGCCCGCTCGCCAGTCCGCACCAGCCCTCTCACCCTTGGGCTCCAGGGGCAGCCGGTTCTTTACCAATCTGAAAATCTGGTCACCTTAACTATGGCTCCAAATAATAATAGATTATTTGTCCAAAGTTGCAGCAGATCATGGAAGTTCACATTTCAAAACTCAGTATTAAAATCTAGCAATTTAAACCTATTCCAGTTAACTCTGTTAGACAGACATTCCTCTTTTAACAAAACAACATAAGAATATAATGCTTCAGGCAATACTTTTAACTAAAAGGCAAAGGAACTAACTGCGCACAGTGGAAACTGGAATAGAGTTTTGCTACCAACTGTTTACCTCTCTTTCCTCTTGCCACTGCTCTTAAAACAACTCTCTTGTCCCCTTCTTCATATACACTTGCATTAATGCCAGTCAGGCAGTGTACTTGGCAGTGATATGATCCATATGTCAAAGTCTGGAACAGGCCCTCTGCTCCACCTCCCTTTTGAGCAATGATCTAAGCTTCAGTACCTAATTGCCAACCTTGTTTGGCTTGATTGGGAGGGGGAGCAAGTGAAGTAAACAGTAAGTGCCCAACATGGCATCTGCTTACTAATTGCTATTGCTAAGGTGCCGGTTTCCTACACATATTTTTTAAATTTAAAGAGGAGAATATTAAACACTTATGTTCTTTGCAAAGCAATAACTATTGCTAACAAGATCCATATGCAAGTCTGTCAAAGGATTGCGTCCCTATGGTCGCATATCACTGAAAACACACACAGGCTAAAGAGCTGTTCACAGAGCATTAATCCAGAATCATGCATCATGTGTAGCCACTTTGCCACAAAAAGGCAATGAATTTTTATTGGCTGCCATTCAGCTAATGGCAGAATTATATTATTCTCAACAGGGAACTGCCAATCCAGCTGGCTCTTGGCATCTTTGATGCATGGTGAGCACTCTCATTAAAATGATTGTTTTCGTTAGTACAAGTTCAAAGAATTTGTACACTAATGTGCTTGCTATGTTAGTGAATATTAAGCAAAAACAGCTTCTTGTTGCCTCTTAAAGATGAACTGGGTCTGTGTGCATGTACGACAAGCTCTTTTGGCAAAACCCTTCTCTTCAGAGAGATGCATCTCTTGCCTATGAAACTCTCTGTCACTTTTTTTTCATCTTTGAGATGCTACGCAGCTCTTAATAGCCATTCAGATTGGCACAGCTTTTCCCCCTACAATTTGGATCAAGGAAAAGATTGCATTTCCAAAACGATTTGATACCCAATTTATTACAACTTGCAAAAGTATACTATTTCATATTTCAAAGCAAAGAGCTTTTCTTCTGTCTCTTCAATGCATGCTGAGAATGCAACACAGACCTGCAAACCATGAGGGATAAGGATCACTGCCAGTATGTCAGAAATAAAGCAATCTTATCCATGTGGAGAAATTTTCTTGGAATGGCTCTTCAATAATCTTAGTTGCTGGTCCCCCAATATGGTCCAAAGTGCCATTGTTCTTCCTTTCTGCACATTGTTCCAAAAATATAATGAATCTTGATACTGCTTAGGTCCATTTGAATATAGTTCCTCTGTGGGGAAAAGGCCAAAGCAAACAACCAAATCACATTGTTTTATCTCTCAACATTACAACCTGAGTGCCCAGGAGGAAAAACAGGTTGTTTCATATGCTTGGAAAGGGTTAACAGGATCAGAACTAATCAAATCTCAAGGGAAAGATCATATCACTGGGTGAGTGCCCTGGGTAGCTTTCTTAGTTCCAGTCAGACAATATTGGCAGAAATATCAGGTGTGATGTGATGATACAACTGATATATGTCATCCCTCACTGGTCACAATCACAATAATTTGAATTGCAGTCAGGATTCTATTGGAAGCCTATATAATTCACAAAGCAGTGAGTACATACCAGTATGTATACTGGGGAACCCATAACTATCTATTGCATTCTGAAGCAAGTGTAGTTGCTAGATAGTCTTCAAGAACAACCCCGCTGTGCAACAGGGAGATAACTAAAGTATGAGTGACCATGTGCAAAACCTCTTAGACCATATACAATTAATACATTAGTTGAATTTGTACAAAGATCCTCCTGGCCACAGCTTCTCCCTGCACCTCCTGTAGTGTAATGGAAAGTGTGGATGAGATTGGAGAATGAGAGAAATGGATGCCTAAGAAACAATCAGACTAGAGAGACCCTAGTGGCTTAATGGTTAGAGAAATAAATTTAGGAAGGACCTGCCCTAAAAAATCAAGTAATTAAAAATAATGGTGGAAAGTTTGCACTTTCACTCTTGCAATATTTTGTTAATGTATAATTAGTCCATCTAGTCATGTTTCCTATCTGGTTAACCTGGGCAGGCTGACATATACTTTAATTTCACTATATTCCATGTACTATATTCCTTTAAATGCATAGTCTAAAGTTTCCTATAGATCCACAATTATTTTCTATTGATATTAGATTGATAAGTCTAATTTTTCTGAATTCTTCATTTTCCCTCTTTTGAATTATAGGGAGGAAATTTTGCTCTTCTCTAATCACCTGCTCAAAAGTACATAAACATTTGGCCAGACTGTCAGATAATTCCTCTAGAAGAAATGAAGCAATTCAGCGAGCTGTAGAAAGCAAACAGTGTCAGCTGGCGGGCCCTCAGAGGAGAGCCATCTCTGTGGCAGCTCCGACTCTCTGGAACCAGCTCCCCCCGGAAATCCAGACCATACCCACTCTCATGGCCTTCAGGAAAGCTGTAAAAATTTGGCTGTTCTGACAGGACTGGGGCTGTTGACCTCACTGTTGAGGTCCAGCCCCGACTAGAATGAATGTATGAGGGTGTTTGTTGTTTTTAAATTGTTTTCTTTATTGTTATGTGTTTTTTCTTATATTTTTTGTGAGCCGCCTGGAGTACTTCGGGATTGGGCGGCATAGAAATATATTTAATAAATAAATAATAAATAAATTTGAAATGATTCAAATTATACAGCTATTTCTTGACTTTGTTTCTGTCAGTCTCAAGCTACAATATTGCCCATTATCTGTCTTCCCAGTTGCTTGATTGAATATATATTTTTCAGAGAAGATTGAGACAAAGTAAGAGTTGAGTAGGATTGTTTTTATTTATTTACTGGTTTTACTTCAATTTGAATATATTTAAAAAGTCATTTTTATTTGCTGTTCATAAATTATGATTTAGTCTGAGTTTTAATCTTCTCTAATTCTGAGCTATATCTGTGTATGGTTCTCTCCAGCTGTCATATGACTCTTTTTTTCAAATATTGTGCCATCTACAGCAGCTTCCCCCCCCCCTTTTTTAGAATTTTTGTTCTATTTTTCATGAGAATTGTTTTTGATTGTGCTTTTTTGTACCAATGGGTTTAGGAATTGCCACAAACATGAGCCACCTTTCTTGTTTTGCTATCATATTTATTCCTCTGAGTTTACTAAAATCAATTTACTTTAAAATATGTGTTTACATACACTCATCTTTAATTTTTCTTTATATCCAAACCCTCAGAAGGACATATCACTTTTCCTCACAGACAATTCCAACTTCAATTTGAATTGAAAAATACTTTGAGACACAACTCTTAAATGGAATAATGGTGTGATTCAGCATAAGTAATTATCATATATGCATACAGTAGTGGCCAACATTGTAGAAACCTTTTGGAAAAAGTATACAATATTTTTGAGATTTGATGGCTAATAACACCACTTTGTTTGGAGTAGTACCATAAAATTAGAATCAATGGAAAGATAATTTAATCAAGAATGTAATGCAATAATGTTTATGAAGGATTTCCTATTAGCAGTTATAGAGAAGGAAAGTGAAACACGTAGAAAAATGAGATATACAAAAATTATCACCATGTCAGTTAATACTTACTTGGGTAACCTTTAGCATGAATTACGGTCTTTCAACGTCTTCCCATGGAGTGAACTAAGTCTTTTAGTTCTGCAGCTCTTATAATGTGAAACCAAGATTGAATGATTGCTTCTATTAACTGGGTTTTATTGCTGGGTATATTTTTTTCATAGAATATAGATAATTGAACAAACTTTGTTGCATTAATTGCATTTCTGATTAAATTATCTTTCCATTGATATATAATTTGATGGTACTACTCCCAAAATAAAATGGTGTTATTAGCCATCAAACCTCAAAAACACACTTTTCCCAAAAGGTTTCCACAATTTTGGCCACTACTGTACTTAGGTATATGAAAAAAATGTCTTTTTAAATCATATTTAATCATATTTAGAAAATATGATTACATCATTTGCTAAAATATTATGAATGTGCAGGCTTTTCCTGACCATTCATACTTTAGCCCAAAACAATTCATTTAAATTCTCAGATACAAATCCATGTTTACTGCCTCATCAGTGGCTACACATCTTTTTGAAATTTGAATAAATTTGCATCTCTAAATAAGTACCTTTTGTGAACTTATGATCATCCTAGCTATAGATCCAGATTTATTTTGAAGGTTTTTTTCCCCACACACACAAAAAAGTATTATTATGCTTCTCATTATAATGTTTTTAATTTGAACAACAAATTTTGCATTCTGAATCTTTTGAAGTGACCTAAATTAAGCTTCATTGTCATGGTAAATTTCAACTGAATTAGTCGTTGAAATATATACAGAAAATATCCTTCAGACTTTAGTTAGAACTTTTGGATGGGTAAACAGGTGAAAATCCAGTCTGCAGTCTGACTAGCAATAATTATTTTCTTTATTTTAAAAAATGAGCAAAAAAGACACTAAAGAAAAAGTCCAGTTGCCACGATTCAGCTTCCAGACAACAGGTACAGCAATGTGCTTAGATTTTAAAGGAAGATTTTGAAATAGTGATTAACTTCTGCCTTTAGGATCATCTGTCAAAAATTCAATAGCCAAGTAATTTATACCAGACTAGTCCTTGCTAGAGTAGCAATAAAAGCACTTGGAGAAGATATTCAGATGCCATAACATGTCTATACTTCCAAGGATCAGACTTGGGCAGAACAATTGTTTTTCCTATAACACTATAGAAATCAAAATCTTGATGTTGTTGCAAGTATGTGAAAACATACCCGACAAACATAACAATGACAATGCAGAAAATATTTAAGTTACAAATATTAATTAAACCTGAAGCTTTTCTTTTAGTTATTACGGCCAAGTCAACTGAAAAACAATTTGAGGTACTATTCCTTCACATGGTGACGGCTACGAGGATTGTACTTGCCAAACACTGGAAAGAAAAACCGGCAGTTAAAGAATGGATTTTGAAATTGACTGAATTAGCAGAGCTGGCAAAATTAACTGCTTTGATCAGAGATAATGGACTAGACAGCTTTATCAGAGACTGGAAACCGTTTGTGGATTTTCTACGCACTAAATACAATAACAGATGATTAACAGAGGAATTTGAAGATTAGTGTAACGTTTAGCTTAACCTGTTAATTGTTCTTTCTTTTGTGTGTGTGTGTGTGTGTGTGTGTGTGTGTGTGTGTGTGTGTGTGTGTGTGTGTAAAAGGGGAGGAGAATTTACTGTAATCCACCCAGGGTGGATTCTATATGTTAAATGTTACATTTATTTGGTATTTGGATGACCTTTTTCTCTTTTTTTGTACATCAATTTTTCCCCTTTTTTATTGTTGTTAGTGCTGTACATATGGTTTTTTTTTTGTTTGTTTTCCTGTTTTGTATTTTACCTGTTATAATAAAACGAAGTAAATATACTTTAAAAAAAAATCAAAATTAGAGTTTTGAAGAAATACAATAGAAAGAATACTGGGTCTTTTGAGCTTCCATGTTGGAAAGACACTTGAGAATACTATGGACAGGCAAGAGAAAAAACCAAATAGTTCTCATAATAAGCCTTTTCAACATTCTCATTGAGGTACAAATGACCAAGCTCAAACTATCGATTTTATACACATTATGCAAAATCCCAGAACCCTTAAGAAGTCCGTAAGGCTTAGAAAGATGAAGGAAAGAAGACAAGACAATCACCAACAAGATAGATGTAGCCAAATGTTTTGGCAATACTACACTATTGGAAGATCTAAATGGCCAGGAATAGGTCTTCCTGGGAAAGGTCTATTTATGCAGTTGCTAAAAATTGATACTAGCTTGATGCATCATAGCCAATCAATCAGAAAAAGCAAAAAACAAGGAACTGCATGTATTTCCTGACATTTGTATAATGAAAGTTTGCCATATAACACCTGTTGCCATAAATCTTGACAAAATTTTGTGAGACCTACTATTATGCCTTTTACTATGGTTCAGTTTGCAGAAATAAATATGTAAAGGTTTTGTACAAAGAAACATCATATACCATACCACTAGCTACTAAAGGCATTCCTTGACGAATTGAAAAGAAAATATGTGTAATCCAGCCACATAGGATGTCTATTTTCAATGAGGTGCTAAAACCTATAGAAATGAACTTATATAACATGAATAACTGAGAAGCACAATATAAGGTGGGAATGGTATGATAAGAAAGTGGTTAAATGGATTTAGGATAATTGATAGTCACACAGTATTTACACTTTGGTTGTAATTTTGAAGAAAGAAGTCATATTTAAATGTTGCAAATGGTAGAAATTAAGTAGAGATTGCATACCTGGACATAAATGAGAGAGGCATTTAGCATTCTTGAAATAAATCTGGTGATAAAGAGGGTGTACCAATAGCCAGGTCCCTTAGAAAATTTATTACATAAATTACATTAAAAATTTGAATATGGTTCCATTTTCTTCTAAACACCTTCTTGATCATTTGAAGCATGAAGTTTGAATATTCCTAAGTTCAGTAACATTTTCTATTTGTGAGTGAGGGTATGTAGTGGTGTGGGGTTATAGGTATTTGTATGTGATCGGGCCATGACCTTTCTTGCATCCTTTATATTAGTTTTGCCTAATTGACAAATGATCTAACTTATCCATATTTCTGCAATGCACTTAGCAGTAGACTTATATACCGCTTCATAGGGCTTTCAGCCCTCTCTAAGCGGTTTACAGAGAGTCAGCATATTGCCCCCAACAATCTGGGTCCTCATTTTACCCACCTCGGAAGGATGGAAGGCTGAGTCAACCCTGAGCCGGTGAGATTTGAACCGCTGAACCGCTGATCTAGCAGTAGCCTGCAGTGCTGCATTTAACCACTGTGCCACCTCGGCTCTGCACGATCAAGTGTGATCTGGTTGGGAGTCAGGTTGGATCTTACTAGCAATAGCACTTAGCAATAGCACTTAGACTTATATACCACTTCACAGTGCTTTACAGCCCTCATAGTGGTTTGCAGAGTCAGCATATTGCCCACAACAATCTGGATCCTCATTTTACCTCCCTCAGAAGGGTGGAAGGATGAGTTAACCTTAAGCCTGGTGAGATTTGAACTGCCAAATTGCAGGCAGCCATCAGGCAGTCGAAGAAGCCTGCAGTACTGCATTCTAATCACTGCACCACCATGGCTCAATGACATAAAAGCACATTAGAAGACTAATTACAAGCTTGATCAGCTGCTGTCTCAACTGGGAATATGTATCCCCTTCCAGAGTGAAAGACAAGCTATTCTCTATCAATTTTATAAAATATTCCAGACCAGCCCTATTAGTAGGCAGAACAAAGCTACCAGCATCTGCTTCACTCTTGACCCACTCTCATTGCTGTTTCAAAGCATGGCTTTCTGGAGTGGCCATCTGGCTGACTTTTCTATTTATGAATGAGGAAATTGCTGCTCAGATATTGATATTCACAGAATGGCCAATTGGTCCACTGACCAGAAGACATCGGAGCAGCACACAAGAGGAACATGCAGTCCTTCCTTTGCTTGGGGTGGTGATTGGCAGCCGGCTTTGGCCACCTCTTGTATGGGGCTAATTTTGTGCTAATCATTACTGCTAGGGCTATTACAAATTTACTGTATTAGAAAAAGAGTGCTAACAAATCACTTTGCTTTGACAAACACTTTCCCTTGCTTGTCACTTTCTATAGCAGCCTGCAGCATGTTCTGTCAAAACATCTGGGCACTGTCAGTCAAGCTGTCTGAAACTCAAGGAAGTAGCTTTAAGCTCACATTGGATATTCTGCATAAGTCAGTAATTGAATTTTTGTATTCAATTTACAAGCAGGTTTTGGTATTGTTACCTGGTGCTTTGGTAATCCAGCTTTCACTTTCTCTGAAGTAGCATTTAAAAATTGGGGTGCAGAATCTCAGTACTCTGAGCCCCATATTATACATTGTAAAGCAAAAGTTATGAGAGTGAATGAGCAGACTGCATGTTAGAGTTCAGTTGGTAGTTAATTTCCAGTCTTATCACAACCTCCAGTCACTGAACATCGGAATAATTGGGAATAATGGCCAGTAGCTGCAGTAATTCTGAATAATATAAATCTATACAGTACAAGGTGTCATGGCAGACATGAAGTAAATTTATACTCCTAATGTACTGGAGGCTCAATACTTATGCACTTTGGGTGGTGGATAAAACTCTCTTTCTCTACCTCTTCCTTTCTTTTTTAATTTCACATTTTAAAACAGTGTTCTCTGTCCTCCGATATACAAATTGAGTGCTTTAGGGTTAGACTTTGGCTTTCAAATAGGAAAGACCTCTACCAGCCTTTTTTTTAAGGAACAGTGATTCCCCTAGAATCCTTTAAGCAAAGATATTTCTAGGGGAAAAGAGACTGAAATCTAAAACAATTTTCCAGCTATCAAAGATATATACACACATACATATACATATACATATACGTATACGTATACGTATACGTATACGTATATACATACATACATACATACATACATACATACACACACACACATATACATACTGGCTGGATAGCATAATGGTTAGAATGCTGACCTTTGATATGGGAAATGGATTTCAAAACCAAACAGGCAACCAATAGGGGTCCTTGGGCAAACACTCACTAACACTTCACCTGCCTAGCTTATATATGAGAGAGACATGAACTAAGGGAACCAGAATGGCTCAGACATTGGTAAGATGAAGAGAAGGATTTTCACTTCTGTTCTATGTGCAATAGACATAAATCACATCCATCAGCTCCCTATTGTTAATTCATGAGAGGTTGGGTCAATAAGCTGAATTCAGTCAGATTCAATAACCGTTTCTGATCAGACAAAACCAGAATGGAAACACATCAGGTTAAGAAGTTGGATTGATGAATTCATTAGTTCTTAACCTAGGAACTGAATGTTAATTTTATTTTATTTTATTTTTATTTTTAACATATGGCATCTACAGAGGTCATGCAATTACTCATATATAAATTTAGTTTAAATAAAGCATGGATGGATGGATAGATAGATAGATAGATAGATAGATAGATAGATAGATAGATAGATAGATAGATTAGATAGATAGATAGACAGACAGACAGACAGACAGACAGACAGACGGAGGAAGGAAGGAAGGAAGGAAGGAAAGAAAGAAAGAAAGAAAGAAAGAAAGAAAGAAAGAAAGAAAGAAAGAAAGAAAGAAAGAAAGAAAGAAAGAAAGAAAGAAAGAAAGATGATAGAGATAGAGGTGATAGAGATGTCAGGACAATACAATATTGGAGATAAAACATTAAATTAAGATAAAAGCAGGGGTGGAATTCTACCAGTTTGGACTAGTTTGTGTGAACCTGTAGCTCTGAAGATCAGCTGGAAATGAACCGGTTCGCTCCCACAAGCAAGTGGGCCCGCCCGCCTGCCCCTGCGCTTTACCTACCTTTATCTTCTCAGCTGAGTCATGCGGCAGTGTGATTGCTGCAACTCAGCTGCTTTTCTTCCCAAGCAGCAATCCAAAATTTAGGTATTCTGTAAATTGCGCATGCATGCTCAGTACACGCTCAGCGAACCAGTTGTTAAACCAGTAGGAACCCACTCCTGGATAAAACCATAATAAAACCACCATAATACGGAGCCCTAGAACTGCAATGGGATAGAACTTATAATTTGACATCTACTGAAGGTAACCATCTAACTGCTTCTAGTGTGGCTGTGAAGAGATCATCCCAGATGCCTTGAGATTTCCTGAGGAGACATTCTTGAACTACATGTGTTACAATTTGTTCCAGAACACCACAGCTGAGAGCATTGTAGGCTCTTAGCCAATCCCACTTAAAGAGCTTCGCCTTAGTTCTGGCATGGCCTGTTCTGATTCTATTCAGGTGGCTCCATATTTTTCAGGGCAACTGCATTCCTGGAAGTGGTTTTGTTGGATCTACATGATCTGTTTGGTTTGTCATTGTTAAAAGTCACCCATCTTAATCATCATTCTTCATCTAGAGTGTAAGTCTGTGCTATGTGATCCCAAATTGATTTCCTAGACTTAAGCCAGGTGAGAAGAGAGATTTTTTTTTTAATATAGCTGAAAGTGTGAACTTCTTTAGATTTAACAGTGCTTACTAATGGTATTTTATATTTGTGGCCAGTGAAGTAAACATCAATCAAGAACATTTGAATTACAGTGTATTATTCCAATGTTGAGACTTAAAACACTGGGGATTTAGCTTCAGATAATAGGTAATACCCTTGATGTTGCTAACAGTGCTTTTAATGAATTTCATATTCTCTGGACAAGAATCAGAGTTGCAAACAGGTGTGACCATTGTGAATATATTCTAATTTGAATCAGAAAGTTAATCCTCTCCCCTTCCCCAATTGGCAGTCTTTCTCCTAAGCTCACTGTTCTAATAATGGTAAGCAGGAAACATAGATGACAAGGCCAAAATTCTCTATGTGTGAGAAGCTGCAACAGAAAAGTATGATTCCTAAGAGCTTCTCATTTCTAAAATGGAACTATTTTTAACAAGGTAGTTAAATCTTTGTCTAAAAAGTGGTGAATAGGTCATGTAGAGCAAACATAATCTTCATCCTATAGATCCCTTTCCCAGAATTCTAAGTGTAATCATTAAATAAAAGAGCAATAGAACGTACTTGATACTACCATCATACTAAATTCATACCAAATAAAGCATACTGGAATATTATTACCAAGTAAATATTAATTAAAATATTTGACACCAGGTACAGCTATAAAATGACAGTAGAAAGCAGAAGAGTTGAATACTATGATCTAAAATGTTCTTTGCTAGAAGGAAGGTAATTATATTATTCATCTTCTTGATGAAAGTCATTGTTGCTTACTCAGGAAGTAGATATTAACATTAAAGTATATTATTGTTTCATTCAATCTAATAATTTAGCTTATAAAAAGCTTGCCTACTGATTGATCACACAAAAACACCCAACATTAGCTTTACTGAGATTTACATCTGCCAGATCTGAAGTATTAGCAGTGTACTTTATTGATTGGGATAAGGCCAGAGGTCACATTCAAAGAATCAAGCAACATGTAGTGGCAAAAGAGAATGTTTATTTTCATACCCCTTGACAGATTCTGCAGCTGGATTCAAGGATATGTTTAATCCAATTACCTTTGTACTGTAAAAAGAACTTGTTGCTCAGTTTTTTTCCAGTTGAGTAACTAAAAGGCTGTTATATTGGAAGATCATGAAGTGATCTGAACAGAAGGATGCAGTATTGCTCCAGCAATATAGCTTTCATTCCAGCAACTGGGACAATTCTGGAGATAGTTTAAGTTGTGCAACTGTCAGACTGCAAACCAAGAGTGACATGTAGTAATTCTTCCAAGCTATTCCTTTTTGACTCATATCTATAGACAAAAATCTTGCCAGACTAAAAACCCTAGCTCTAACCTACTTTCCACCTCAGTCTTTGTGGTTCTTAATTAAGGTGACCAGATTTTCAGATTGGAAAAGAGGGACGCCTTTGACCGGGGGGGGGGGGGGGGGGCTTGATTAAAAAAAATTTTTTTTGTCAAAAGGTCACCCCAGGACACTGAAACCAGCATAAATACGAATCTGTTGCCAAACAAAATTTTGATCACGTGACCATGAGGATGCTGCAACGGTCGCTAAGTGTGAAAAATGGTCGCAACGGTCGCTAAGTGTGAAAGATGGTCATCAGTCACTTTTTTCAATGCCATTGTAACTTTGGTCACTAAATGTTTTCCCCCTCCTCGAGACTCCTCACTTCTTCCTTCATTCCTCTTGCTTATCTACCGTCACCTTATCTGTCTTCTGCTCTTTCCCTCTCTTCCTTCCTTTCTCCTTCCATCCTCTCTTCTTTCCTCACTCACTCCCTTCCTCCTTTTCTCTTCCTTCCTCCTTCCATTCTTTCAGCTTCATTTCTTTTGCCCATCTACCTTCTCTGTCTTTCTGCTCTTTCCATTTCTCTCTTCCTCTTCGCTTCTGTTCCTTCCTCCTTCCCTCCTTTCCTATTTCTTCCTTCTTCCTTCCTTCTGCCTATCTACCTTCACCTTCTCTGTCTTTCTGCTCTTTCCCTGTCTTGCCCTTTCCTCCCTCCCTCCCTTCTTTCCTTTCTAGTTCCATCTTTTCTTCTTTCCTCTCTCCCTCCCTTTTTCTTTTTTCCTTCCTTCCTCTTTCCTCTTGCCTATCAACTTCATCCTCTTTGTCTTTCTGCTCTCTTCCTCTCTTCCCCTTTTCTTCCTGCCTCCTTCCTTCTTTTCTCCCTCCCTTCTTCTTTTTCTTCTTTTTTTCTTCCATCTTCCTCCTCCTCCTCCCATTCTTTCTCCTTCCATCCATCTTTTCTCCTTCCATCTTCTCCCCCCACCCTTCTTCTTTTCCTTCCCCCCTCCCTCCTTCCTTCCTCTCCTTCCCTTTCTCGCCCACAGGAAGGGGAGGGGAGGCTTTCTAGTCGCTTTCACAGCATAATTTCTTTATCTAACTTTTAAAAAACAGTGTGCAAATCAAACTTGAGATTTTCGTAACCTGCGAAGCACCAAGTTATTATCTTCTGTTGTTACAAATTCGCAGCTACTCCATTCTTTCCGATAGGGAACTGCATTTCCCAAGATTCCTCAGGTCCTCAAAGCGCTGAACGCGGTTTTGCAATTGACTCCAGCGAGGCCCGGTAGCCGCCGGCTGGGGTGGCTGTCAAGGCGCTGACAGCGGAGCAGACGCGCCGTTTGTTACTGCTTCCAGCAATCGAGACGGACGAGGGAAGCGGCGGTGGCGGACGTCAGCAGCGACTGTAACAACCACGCGGGCGAGGTGCGGAGGAAGAACGGAAGGTCCCTCCCGCCTGCGACGACGGCTCCAGCCATGGACGAGCAGGCTGGCCCCGGCGTCTTCTTCAACAACAACAACAACAACAACGTGCTGCTCTTGTGGCCACCTCCGGGTGGGAAGCAACCACGCCTTGCAGACTCGCTTCCCACCGCAGCACAGGAGCCGCACAGGCGTGGTTGCTTCCCATCCGGAGGTGGCGGCAAGAGCAGTGCGTTGTTGTTGTTGGGGCCAGCCTGCTCGTCCATGGCTGGAGCCGTCGTCGCGGGCGGGAGGGACCTTCCGTTCTTCCTCCGCACCTCGCCCGAGCAGTCGTTACAGTCGCTGCCGACGTCCGCCACCGCCGCTTCTAATTAATATAATTCTCCCTCTCTTTTTCACTCTCTCTCCAGCACACAAACGCAAATGCATAGGGCAGCCCACCTCACACACAGGTAACTCCGGGCAGCTTACAACATTATGATGCACGTCTCCCCATAGGAGAGGGGATGGGGAAGCCAGGGGCCCGGAGATCACCCGGGGGATGCTGAGGATGCCTTAACCAATCGAAAGCTGGTGTACCTCGTCATAATGGGGGATGGATTTCTTGCCAGGAAACGCGAGGGTTGGACAACGGCGGAGGCTCGGGTTTGTTTTTTTGCCCGGGAATAAAAGTGAACATAAGACTTCTAAATCCCCAGCAAGAAAAGAAATGCAACTGTAGTGGTCTCTCCCCCCCCTTCCTCTAAAGAACAAATGTTATCCTGCCGCAGAAGCGAAGAAATCTCAGATTTCGCCCTTCTGCAACAGCCTCCCTCGGGATCCCGCTCCTCCACTACAGATGCATCGCGTCCCAACAGTGGAACTTCACAGCCCCAAACCCAGTTTCTGGGTGACCCGTCGAGAGACTAACTGCTTCTTCTCCCCACCCCGAAGACTGTATTTCCCCGCCACTCCCTCCCCCCACCCCGCAAAGCTCTCTACAGCCCTTCCAAGCCTACCCAGCACCAAGTCCTCCTCTCCAGCAAATCCTACACGCGCCCGATGCTCCTCAGTGCACACGTCCCTTGCCGGCTCTGGGAGAGCTTTTTGGAAACGCGCAGCTGCTGCTTCTCTTTCAAACTACACGGCTCCCAAGCGCTCCGTTTTCAGAGATTTTCCAAAGCGCTCGCCCTCTTCCCACCCGGCCGTCTCCTTTTAAGTCCCCCCCCAAGTAACCCCTTCCTCAGGCTCTCCGCCAGCGCTCTTCAACTTCATCCCCACCACTGCCCGCTCCTCCAGCCCCTAAAAGCGGTGGGGCTGGGGACCGATCCTGAGCTAACCTACGCCACGAAGGCCGCCCCTCCCCGGTACCTTTGGTGCATCCTCCCGCGACGCAGCCCGACTCGGGGCCTGCTATTGTTGGGTGGTGTGGAGGCGGAGGCCGCAGAAGGAAACTCACGGCTCGGAGCTCTGCCTTATCTGTCTCCCCACCTCAGCGTGGCCCGTCTCAGTCCAGACTCTCCGCGACTCCGCCCCCCCCACTCATCCTTTTCGCAGCTGAGGGAAGGAAAGGGGGGGGAAGGCTTATGGCGGCTCCCGGGCAGCGATCCCACTGCCATCCGCCCGCCCCAGACTCACTCACTCCCTCTTGCAGCCCGCCCCATGCAAATTCCCCCCCCCGCATCTTCTCCCAGGTTTCTCTCTCAGGGTAGGGAGGCCGCGGGCTGGCAGTAGCCGCCGCAGTCTGGCTTTCCCCCCCCGCCCCGCCTCACCTCGCCTCCTCCACTAGCCTTTGTCCCTCCACAGTAGGGTGGCTGGGGGGAGGAGACGGCCCGCCCGCCCAACTCCGCAAAGGGGGAGAAGGAGAGGAGGGCCGTCTCCTCCCCCCAGCCGCCCTGTGGAGGAGCAAAGGCTAGTGGAGGAGGCGGGGCAGGGGGGGGAATCCAGACTCCCTAGGGAAGGCCTTCCCTTGCTAAAGGCTGCCGCTGCCCACTCTAAGCGGCAAAGCCTCCCGATTCCCACCGGTTACTCACCAGTGAAGCAACAAAAGCAAACAGCGAAGGCGAAATGAAATGGAGACTCGCGCAGCGTGCTTAAGCGGACTCCAGCCAATCAGTGAGCTGGCTAGGATGCCGCGTGCTTAAAGTTTTCCATCCCAGCCAGCTCACTGATTGGCTGGAGTCCAGGCCAATCGGTGAGCGGCAGGCTGGGCTGGCTTAGATTTTTAGTGTAGAATAGAATAGATGGGGGAAAGGAATGCGCGAGCTAGCGGCAGCTGATGATGGGCGGGAGAGCCAGCGAGTCCCGAAATAAAGCAGCGTTTTTTGAGAAGCGAGCGGGATGCGGGAAAAATGATGAAAAATCGTTCCTGTCCCGCCAAAAGCGGGACGTCTGGTCACCCTATTCTTAATATGTATTAAATATCATTTTAAAAAATCTGAATGAAGCAAGCAGTATAAATAAGGTAGTCCAAATGCTGTATTTAAGGCTTTTAAATGTATAAGAACCTTAAGAAAGAACCTTTTTCCAAGCAACATTTGGAATTTGTTGATTTATATGCCATCAAGTTCTTTTTGACTTCAAGCAACAACATAGATTTTCTTAATGACAATCTATCCCTAAACTATTGTTTCAAGTCTCCCAATGGTCTTCTCATCTCCATCATAGTCCATTTGCCTTGCTGTTGGTCATTGTCGTCTTCTTTTTCCTTCTAGTTTTCCCAACACTAAAGCCTTACATGCTGCTTAACTTAATTTTGACTTACCTTTTTTCCCCTTCTCTTCTAATTAAAGAATTTAGATACTGGCTAAAGCTGAAACCATGGTGTCCTATTCTTTTGTAAAACTGGTCAGTCATATAGATAGTCACCAGTGGTGGGTTTCCAAATTTTTACTACTGGTTTGCTCATGTGCGCATGCTCGCCGCATGGAAGATGCTTCTGTGCATGCACAGAAGCATCCAGGTGAGTGGGCAGAGCCTCCTGCCGCCACCAGTACATGCTCATCCAATCTGGGCCAAACCGGGAGCAACCTGCCTCTGGTAGTCACTAATATGGAGCCAATAACTATGTTCATTTTCTGAAAGTTTTCTTCCCCTGTCAAAGAAGCTTCTCTTTTAACACTTCATTCTCAAGATGGTTAAAACTTTTCTCAGTTGATGTCTTGAGTTTTCTTTATTGTTACAAACTGGCCAAGGGTGCAGAACTTAATGTTTTTTGTTACTCTATCAATCTGCAGTTTTCTTGGCTGTCAACATTTTCTGATCTTTTAGAAAGCCCTTGAGAAAGTTTCCTTTCTTTTTCTTTTTTGATTTAATTGAAATATAGGAAATGATTGCTGGAGAAAATAAGGACAATGAAGATACTCACATACACCACTTGGCCACTGGGTAACTAATGTAAGTTGTATTACATGAAACACTACATCACTGTCATGAGAAACATATATGGGTTTCTTTCCTCTTATGGTGAAAAAATAGAAAAACCATTTGATGATCTTTTTCATTAAATTACAAGAAAATAGTCAGTAAAACTAAAAAGGTTTTATGGTAGCATACTAATTACAAAGGGTAACTCCTCACTGGCGATTTATAGCATCTTAGAGCATCATCCAACCATTGAGCTGCTGCTTAACAATAAGGAGGACAGAATTATTATCTCCACAGTGAGGGTTGGTGTGATTTGAAGATGCCATTAGTTTCTAGTAAAGAAATCGAAAATGAAAAGAGCCAAAACAACATCAGGTGTATTCTCTGGTCTTTATATGTGTTGAGAGCATTTGACATTTGATCAGAATCTATTGTGTTTATGAATATCTCCACCCTGCATATTTGACTGATGACCTAAACTACAGTATGTTAAAACTGCATTAATACAATTTTGCTATATGAATGCTAGTGATTTTCAGTCTTTGATTCTATGTTATAAAGGCTTTATTTTTTAGCAATATTTTAAAAATAATTGCAAAGATATTTGAATTAATTGAGTGTACCTTCACAACAGAAAAAACATTTCTGTTCTAATTTAATTTCTCCAACTGCACAGTGAAACAAAGTATGTTGATATCTAGCATTAGACATTAAACACCTGATAAAAATAATAGCAATTTTAAGTTTCGCTGCTGGGTTGGTTGATTTTGCAATCATTTTTTTTTTTACAGTTTCAACGACTATGAACCACTCAACTGTGCCCCAAGTTTGATGCTTGGACTTTTTCTTTTTAAAACCTCAATTCTAGAAGGAACACTCTCTGGTCATAGCATCTTCTTTTTGAAACCTGCTCTGAAGTACTCCATCCCATTCTTTTTTTAAAATTAAAATAACTCATTTACTTCTCTTTTGGCACTGGATAAAAAAAAACTTCATCTGATCTGGAAGTTCCTGACAATGTGCTCAGACAATTTCCATATCCTGGTAGAGCTCAACTTACAGCATTTGATTTAGTGGCAGTTTGAAGTTACAACAGCACTGAAAATGGCATGTTTTCACACTTACTGCAGTTGCAGAAACCCCTTGGTCATGTGATTAAAATCCAGATGTTTGGCAACTGGCTCATAGTTATGACAGTTGCAATTTCCCAGGGTCATGTGATCATCTTTTGTGACTTTCTGACAAGCAAATCAATGGGAAAGCCAGACTAACTTAACAACAGTATTATTCATGTAACAACTTCAATGATTCAATTAATAGCCATGGCAAGAAAGGTGATAAAATGGGCCAAAGCTCACTTAACATATGTATCGCTTAGCAATATAAATTTTGGGCTCAATTGTGATTGAAAGTCAAAGATTACATGTAAAATAGAGCAGATATGGCCACAGCTAGCTGTCCATTGTTACTGATATCAGAAATGAAAAAGGTAATATTTGTTTTTTATATCCAGTGGTAGTGAAAGAAGACACAAGCAATTCTCCCTAAATATAAAGGAAAAGCAAGATCAGATGAAAATGTTTGTTTGGTTATATGTGTGTGTGCATGTGTGTGAGTGTTCATGTTGTATCTCCCAATAACATAAACCATTAGAGTAAATTCAAAATCAGAAATTCTGTGAAAGAGCTCTGACATGCCTCCTCTTGAATACCTTGCAAGGAGAATCTCTAAAGACAAATTGTTCCATACCATGAAAAACAATGTGCTCTTTCTTTCATGTCTGAGTGGAACACTGAATTAGGTGTACATTCAGTTACTTGGAGGCCAAGTGATTAACAACTATATACCATCTGTTTCAAATTTACTCAGAGTAGTAGGCATGGTCTCTCACTAAAAGATGCATTGACAATTCCCAGATTCTGTTCCCCACACTTTTCCCAAAAGAGCCAGATAGTACCATAGGTCAAGCATAAACTAGTTGAACTCATCCCACAGATCATCCTACCAACCTTCTTGAAGTCCTAAGCTGAACTGAATCTCAGAAAACTTCAATAGATATTACTGCCTATTATTTCTTCCCACCCCACTCATCTGGAATCTAGGCCAGAGGGTATTTTAAGTGATTTTATTCAAAAACTGGAATTTCAGCCTTGGCTTCAGAAAGTTATTCTTGCCTCTATTCATCCAAACTTCATCTCTTTCCAGTAAATAGTATTCTGTAAACTGTTTCAAGCAAAAGAATAAAATAAATAAAATCTATACCTGGTTATTTGACTCTCCCATCTGTGGCTACAAGTGGAACATTTAATGAGAAAAATGTAGCTGTTGAGATTAAGTCACCATCCCCCCTTGTGAGAAAATATTCACACTCTGAGAAGATCTATACTTTAAGAAACTATTCTTCCATTCAACTCTGTAAAATCCAAAATCTAACCTTTGCAAGGCAAACAGCAAAATGTAGTGGAAAATGTAACAAAGTGAAAGTGCAATGCTTATTGTAAAACTATTACTAAATTTGTAGTTTTGTGTTACCAAATCGTGAGAGATTGTGGGTTATTGATTTATTTTGTCAAATGAAATCTGATATTATGGTGCTTCTTTTCATAATTTTAAGAGACCCTTTTGGACTTTTCAGTTTTCCATTTTAGCTGGACCACTTTAAGTAACTGTGCACTTGGAAGATCACTTTCTTTTTAGACCTGAACTCTAGAAAATGTGTGAACCATGTGAAAAGGAGCCATTTCAACCCGTATCAATGGAAGTGAGGCTGGGTCTCCTCTGTTTACATCCTTCATAGCAACAACTTCTGTCTTTTTCTCTTTCTTTCTCCCCCATCTTACTCACAAGTAGTCCATTCAAATCTCTCACAAGCTTTGTTTCTTTTCCTTAATCACTTAAAACTATATTCCATAAGTCTGATTTTTGTTTGTGCTCCCAACTTCTAAAATGTACGTGGGATGAAGGGATTCGTTTTCATGTTTCTTTTCTTTTCACTTTTTTATTTTTAATATGCCAGTTTTTTTGAGTCTCAAGTTGTTTCATTTTGTTTCCAAACCATAAGTCATGAATAAGGGATCCCCATTTTTCATTTACTTTTTATATCTTTGACTGATTAATATTTGTCTTTTCCTCTACACAATTATTTAACAAATTTGACAACTTACAACATTAAAAATCTACAATCTAAAAGGTATAACCTCCCTCCATTAATTAACTACTGCAAAAAGACTGTGTTGATTTGTTTGGTTATATCAGGGATAGTCAACCTTTTTATACCTATTGCCCACTTTTGTATCTCTGTTAGTAGTAAAAATTTCTAACCGCCCACCAGTTTCACAGTAATGATGATTTATAAAGTAGGGAAGTAACTTTACTTTATAAAATGTATAAAGCAGAGTTACAGCAAACTCCTACCGCTCACCATGAAAGCTGGAATGCCTACTAGTGGCAGTAGGGACCAGGGTAATTACCACTGGGTTATATACTTGGTTGGGACATGATCAGTGAAGTCAAGATAAAGATAGAAAATGCTCAAACAGCATTCTTCAAAATGAAAAAGGTCT
Organism: Thamnophis sirtalis; assembly: GCF_051295495.1. NCBI lineage: Eukaryota > Metazoa > Chordata > Lepidosauria > Squamata > Natricidae > Thamnophis > Thamnophis sirtalis. The sequence continues at coordinate 57,787,952 of NW_028261389.1, read as the reverse complement.
TCTGCAGTCACGACAGTCTAAGACTGAAAATCAGGCTTGTCAGATGTTACATCTTTTCCTTACTGCTCTACAGAGTGGAGAGTTGCTCTCTGACAGAAAGTCACTTGAAGAGACTAGAAGCATTTGAAATGTGGATTTACAGGCAGCTGTTAAGTATAATGTTTGTAATGTTTGTTTGTAATGTTTATTAACATTTGTAGGCCGCCCTTTTCCCTGAGGGGACTCAGGGCGGCTCACATAAAATCAGGGAGGGGAAATACAAACAATGACATAGACACATATAATAAAAGTAATAAGCAACATACATTCATCATTCGGGAGGGGCAACTATCCTTGTCCCCAGGCCTGATGGGCTAGCCAGTTCTTAAGGGCTGTGCGGAAGGCCTGGACGGTGGTGAGGGTACGAATCTCCACGGGGAGTTCGTTCCAAAGGGTCGGGGCTACTACTGAGAAGGCCCTCCTCCTTGTAGTTGCCAGCCGGCACTGGCTGGCCAATGGAATACGGAGGAGGCCCAATCTGTGAGATCTAATTGGTCGCAGGGAGGTAATTGGCAGGAGGCGGTCTCTCAAGTATCCAGATCCACTACCATGCAGGACTTTATGGGTGACTAATAGCACCTTGAAGCGCATCCGGAGATCGACAGGTAGCCAGCGCAGCTCGCGGAGGATAGGTGTTATGTGGGTGAACCGAGGTGCACCCACAATCACTCGCGCGGCCGCGTTCTGTACTAGCTGAAGTCGCCAGATGCTCTTCAAGGGCAGCCCCATGTAGAGCACATTGCAGTATTCCAGCCTAGAGGTCACAAGGGCTCGAGTGACTGTTGTGAGTGCCTCCCGATTCAGGTAGGGTCCCAACTGGCGCACCAGGCGAACCTGGGCGAATGCCCCCCTAGTCACAGCCGTCAGGTGGTGGTCAAACGATAGCTGTGTATCCAGGAGGACTCCCAAGTTGCGAACCCTCTCTGAGGTTATAACAGCCGTGATTCTCGGAACTTTGGAACTTGGAGGGCTTGGGGCTCGGAAGACCTCAGATACTCCAGAGTGGCCTTCGACGGTGTCGGACGTCCCCTTTCCCCCTCCCTTACACGGATGGTGGCTTGGCCGTGAGCGCTGTTGGATGCCCCCCCCCCCGCTCACACGGACGGTGGTTCTTGGAGTTTTGCCGGCGTTATCGGGCGCCTCCCCCCACACACAGACCACAGCCTCCCAGCGTGTCCCAAGCTGGGGGTGACGGTGGCAGCCGCTTTAGATAACTTGCGAATCGAATTGGTGTGGGTGAGTAGAACCAAGTGATCGGTGCAACGCTGAAGACAACAAGGGCGTGTTCCATACTGGTGGGTGGCGCTAGCGAATGGCGAGCATTTGTTTTGAACTGTTAGAGATTAAGATTAAAGACCTGGGCTTGTGTTAACCAGCACCTCATCAAGGAGGGAGTGGCTGATCCTTTACACCTATACGACTGAGACTGGTGCCTGATTTCTGGCCACCTTAGTTCTCTAGCTTCCCCCCCTCCTTTCTCTGGTGCACCCCCTTCTCTGCTCACTGCTGCGGGTGACATATGGATGATGGCGGCATCCCTTATGATTTTTTGGGTCGTGCAACATCTCCTGACTGCGCCCACCCGGTTGACCAACTTACTGAACTTTTGGGGACTGTTCCGGACTACCATTACCACCTTACCGTCAGATGGAAAAATCTATAAGAGGAGACTTAATGTTTTTAACATACTTCCCCTCTCCTTACGACCCACCTTGGTCTCCCTGGACTTTAGACTTTGGACCTTTAGACTCTGGACCTCCATTGTTATAGCTTCCAAGAACGTGATATACTATCTGCATACCCCGTATCCCACGGTTGGTGCACAGCTACCTGAACCGCATTTTTAATAAGCTGTGTAATCTCTCTTTTTTCCCTCTCTTTTCTTTCTATCTTTTTTCTATCTTAGTATGGGAAATGTATGAGATATGTGTGTAGTTGAGTGAATGTGCCCACTTTTTACTGCTATTATTGTTGTATTTTTTGTATTTTTAACGTGGGGACTGCTTGAGTGAACGGATGAGTATGTCTGATTCGGAGGACCTGCCGGGGAATGCGGGGGTCCCCGGGGTGGCTGGGGGGACCATGGCCACGGGAGTGGGTCGGAGCATTACAGTCGTAACAGGGAGGGGCAGATATGGCGGGGACTTTAGGGCTGGCCATTACCGGGGAAGGAGGGCTCGCTACGTCACAGAGATCCCTCCTTCCGGCCCTATGAGTCCCACTCCAAGGCCAGATGGCGCGAGTAATCAGGACCCTGGTCTCAGGCTGTTGTCGCTAAATGCCAGGTCTATTGTTCACAAGGCTCCCCTCGTCCGGGACTTAATTTTAGACGAGAGGGCAGATCTGGCATGTATTACTGAAACCTGGCTGGGCACGGAGGGAGGAGTCCCCCTCGTAGAGATGTGCCCAGACGGATTTCAGGTGCTTCATCAGCCGAGAGCCCAGGGAAGGGGTGGCGGTGTGGCTATTGTTATCCGGGAGTCTTTAGCACCTCGTAGGATCCCTGCTCCGGAGCTTGTCGGGTGTGAGTCCCTGCTGGTGAAGTTGGACCTCAAGGGTCAAGTGGGTCTGCTGCTAACGTACCTGCCTCCCAACAGCGTTGCAGCAGCCCTCCCCTCGCTCCTCGAGTCAGTAGCCGAGCTAGCAATTGAGTTCCCCAGGCTTATGGTCCTGGGGGACTTCAATCTGCCTTCGCTCAGTGAACACTCTGATGGGGCGCAGGAGTTCATGGCTTCCATGATGGCCATGGGCTTGACCCAGGTAATGCGGGGCCCAACCCATTCAGTGGGTCACATGCTCGACCTCGTATTCCTCTCGGAGCAGTGGACTTGTGATCTTGGTCTGAGGGGTAATGAGATCATACCCCTGTCGTGGTCAGACCACTGCCTACTGAGGCTTGACTTTCGGAGGCCAAACCCCCACTGTAGGGAGGAGGAACCGACCAGGTGGTTCCGCCCCAGGCGACTTATGGACCCTTTGAGGTTCCAGACGGAGCTTGGGGTTATTCCTGATACTCTCGCCCACAGTTCGGTGGAGACTCTGGTTGCTGCCTGGCACTCGGCAGCATCGGAGTCCCTTGACCGGATTGCGCCACTACGGCCCCTCCGGGTCGGCGGATCCCGGAGACCTATTTGGTTTACCGAGGAGCTCCGGGAGAGGAAGCGCCGGAGGAGATGCCTAGAGCACCTATGGAGGTCCAATAAATCCGAATCGAACCGAGCACTCTTAACAACTTGCACCAAGGAATACATCAGGGCACTGAGGACAGCAAAAAGAACGTATATTGCCACCTTGGTTGCGTCCGCTGAGTCCCGCCCAGCCGCCCTGTTTAGGATAACCCGCTCCCTCCTAAGTAGGAGGGATATGGGGGACCCCTTGCAGGGTAGGGCTGAGGATTATGTCCAGTTCTTAGCGGACAAAGTTGCTTGGTTTCGGTCAGATTTGGACTCCACTTTTGCAGATCCAGCCAAGGGACAAGGGGACAAATTGGCACACCATCTCTGGGTTGAGTTTCAGGATGTTGCCCCTGGGGATGTGGACAAGGCCATAAGAGCTGTGAGTGCCTCCACTTGTGTACTGGACCCGTGTCCCTCCTGGCTGGTCGCCAACAGCAGTGAGGTGACACGAGGCTGGATCCAGGCGGTCATTACCGCCTCCCTTCGGGAGGGGCACTTCCCCTCCGCACTTAAAGCGGCGGTGGTGAGACCTCTCCTGAAGAAACCATCTTTGGATCCAGCCTTTCTTAACAATTACCATCCAGTCTCCAACCTCCCCTTTGTTGGGAAGGTTGTTGAGAAGGTGGTGGCCTTCCAGCTTCAACGGTCCTTGGAGGAAGCTAGTTACCTTGACCCTTTCCAGTCCGGCTTCAGACCTGGTTACAGCACAGAAACCGCTTTGGTCGCATTGACCGATGATCTCTAGAGAGCCAGGGATGGAGGCCATGCATCCATCCTGGTTCTCCTTGACCTCTCGGCGGCTTTCGATACCATCGACCATGGTATCCTTCTGCGACGACTGCGGGAGGTGGGTGTGGGAGGCACTGTTTTGCAGTGGTTCTCCTCCTACCTCTCGGACAGGTCGCAGTCGGTGTTGGTTGGGGGGCAGAGATCGACCCCTAGGCCCCTAACATATGGGGTGCCACAGGGTTCGGTCTTATCCCCCCTACTATTTAACATCTACATGAAACCGCTGGGCGAGATCATTCCGAGGCACGGGATAAGATACCACCAATACGCGGACGATACCCAGTTGTATCTGTCTGCCCCGTGCCAACTCAATGAAGCGGTGGACGTGATGAACTGGGGTCTCGAAGCCGTTAGGGACTGGATGAGAGCTAACAAACTGGTATTCAACCCGGACAAGACCGAGTGGCTGTTGTGTTTCCCTCCCAATAATTTGGCTAGTGTTCCATCACTCAGGCTGGGGGGCCAAATTTTACACCCCTCAGACAGGGTTCGCAACTTGGGAGTCCTCCTGGACCCACAGCTGACCTTTGATCACCACCTGTCGGCTGTGACCAGGGGGGCATTTGCCCAGGTTCGCCTGGTGCGCCAGTTGCGACCCTACCTGAACCGGGAGGCTCTCACAACGGTCACTCGGGCCCTTGTGACCTCTAGGCTGGAATACTGCAACATGCTCTACATGGGGCTGCCCTTGAAGAGCATCCGGCGACTTCAGCTAGTCCAGAATGCGGCAGCACCGCACCGCGGTTCGCCCACATAACACCTATCCTCCGTGAGCTGCGCTGGCTACCTGTTGATCTCCGGGTGCGCTTCAAGGTGCTACTTATCACCCATAAAGCCCTCCATGGTAGTGGATCTGAGTACTTGAGAGACCGCCTCCTGCCAATTACCTCCCTACGACCTATTAGATCACACAGATTAGGCCTCCTCCGAGTTCCATCTGCCAGTCAGTGTCGACTGGCAACTACGCGGAGGAGAGCCTTTTCAGTAGTAGCTCCGACCCTTTGGAACGATCTCCCCGTGGAGATTCGCACCCTCACCACCGTCCAGACCTTCCGCACAACCCTCAAGACCTGGCTATCCCGTCAGGCCTGGGGATAAAGATTCTAATCCGTCCCCACCCGAATGATGAATGAATGTTGGGTTCTATTTTTACTTATGTAATGTCTCATGTTTTGTCTTGTATTCCCCTCCCCATAAATTGTAAGCCCCCCTGAGTCCCCTTAGGGAAAAGGCCATTACCATGGAGGGCTTTATGGGTGGTAAGTAGCACCTTGAAGCGCATTCGGAGGTCAACAGGTAGCCAGCGCAGCTCGCGGAGGATAGGTGTTATGTGGGCAAACCGCGGTGCGCCCACAATCACTCGCGCGGCCGCATTCTGGACTAGCTGAAGCCGCCGGATGCTCTTCAAGGGCAGCCCCATGTAGAGCCCGTTGCAGTATTCCAGCCTAGAGGTCACAAGGGCCCGAGTGACCGTTGTGAGAGCCTCCCGGTTCATCTATGAGAACACCCGGCTGAAAGCTTGTGTCCCCTGGTTTCTGGTGTTCAGTTCTTCTTTTATTAATACTGTGCTCTGACCTGTGGCAAGCCATGAATCCATGGCTGAATGAGGCAATCCAGTGTAGTTTATCTTAGTCAAGGTGAGATAGGACCTCTGACCCTGCCCAGATTCAATACCTTCAGTGATGCTCCACTCCTGCGCACAGTTTAGAACTTCTGCCATCCACAAAACATGATACCATGACAACTATCCCGAAGGGAGAAAAAAAGTAAACCCTTTTTGATGCCTACACATATAAAACATCATGATGAGAAGGGAAGAGGAAACAGGGAAGTATTGGATTTAGTGATTAATAGGCTGCCCTCAAATCAGTTTATTATACACTGCTGACAGGGGGGTTGGGGAAAGAGAACGATGCACATTTATCACAATCATCCAGACTCTGGTCTTGAGTGATTGCTTATTACTAAATACTTGTTTGTGAATAAACTGTGGTGGTGACTGGTTTACTTTTTCAGAAGGGTTGCTATTTTTATTCCTACTGTTGCTTAGGCCTTCTTTTTAAAAATTTCTTCCAGTTTAACTTTTATTAATTCCCTATCCCCTTCTTCTCCTCTTCATTTAGCATATACATTAACCTTTCCTTCCATTGAAGAGTTTTAATTGTACTATTTTTTTCCTTACTTCTCTTCCCTCATTTGTTAGGTTAGGATCTTTCATTAGTTTAGGTTTTTTTAATATTATACAAATCAATATAGTCGTATGCAAATATTCCAAGGAAGGAAGGAAGGAAGGGAGGGAGGGAGGGAGGGAGGGAGGGAGGGAGGGAGGAAGGAAGGTGCTGAAGAGATGACTGCTCATTATTTTTTTAAGCCGATAGCATGTACTCCAATTTTGATTCATACTCAAAAAATGTGGTGTAGGCTGGATCAGGAATATAGAATATGGCCACAGAATCAGTTGGATGGTCTATGCACAGCCCTATTTTTATCCTTGTAAGTGTTACTTAGCCTGGTTGTTTTGCTGTTATAGTGTTCCTACATTGCCTCCTGTTTTTGAAGGGAGTCTATATCAACTTGATCATTTCAGTTCAAGTAGACCTCTAGTTATGACCACAATTGAGCCCCAAATTTATGTTGCTAAGCAAGACATTTGTTAAGTGGGTTTTGCCTCATTTTACGAGTTTTCTTAATACAGTGGTTAAGTGAATCATTGCAGTTCTTAAGTTAGTCACACAGTTGTTAACTGAATCTGGTTTACCCAGCTTGTCAGAAAGTCACAAAAAGTGTTCACATGATCCTGGGACACTGTAGTCACCATAAATATGAATCAGTTGCCAACTGTGTAAATTTTGACCGCATGACCATGAGTATGCTAGAACAATCATAAGACTATAAATTGGTCATAAATCACTTTTTTCAGTGATGATGTAGCTTTGAGCAGTCACTAAATGAATTGTTGTACATCAGGGACCACCTATACTCTGAAAAACATTCTTATTTCTAAAATCATATCAATAAAATATCATTTGTCTATTATCTATCTATCTATCTATCTATCATCTAGATTAGATTAGATTAGATTAGATTAGATTAGATTAGATTAGATTAGATTAGATTAGATTAGATTAGATTAGATTAGATTAGATTAGATTAGACTAGATTAGATTAGATTAGATAAGTTTTTGGAGATTTTAGCAATACTAAATTTTATTTAGTTTTTTTTATAATTTCTAAATATGCTGTCAGATTTATAACTGATTCCCTGTCACCTTATTTTTTCAACTCAAGTGAGATAGGCAGCGAAATAAATTTAATAAAATAAATAGACTCATCTCCTATATGTCAGATGAAAAACTGTGCTATGGCAGTTCACATGTACTTTGTGTATGTAATTTGCATTTTAATAATAAAAGAGAATATTTTCTTAGTCAATAAATATTAATTATTCTCATACCTTAAGTACAGTACTGATTACAAAAACAGATTAAGAAATAAATGCAATTGTAGTTTAGTTAATTATGCAAATTTATCGGAAAACGGTTTGTTTTCTAAGGTGATATATTAAACATATTACCTAAAGGAATAAAAAAAATGTCAAATCAATTTTCATGTGTTAATTTTTTTACTTCGGAGCCAAATTGTAACAGTCAAAGATGGAGTCAAATAGAGTACAAAATGAATTTGTACGAAATGGCATCCAGGTTCTTTTTATTCTGATTGTTTATTGATCTTATGGTTGCATTAAGGGCTGTCTTTATGTTGTTGCTGATATTTTACCTTGATTTCACAATAAAATAAAAATCTGCACAGGAGAAAGAAAAAGCAGAATACATGCCATTCCATTTTGATTCGTATTAAGATTAGTGTTAAGGAAATGGCTTCTAATATATATTTCTTATTTGCATTTTAATTTTTATTTATTTATATTTATTATTAATCTATAGGATTGTTTATCTGACAGTTTAGAAGAAACTCAATTCTAAATGACTCTGGGAGGCTTACATTTAAAAAAACCCTATAAAAATAGGAAATGTCACCTAAAGCAAAGCAAATCCAGAAGAAACAACACATTTTTAAAAAAAAAAAATACTACAGCAGTTCAGCAGCTGCCATACCCCAATGCCTGGGAGAAAAAAACCAAGTTTTCAAAGATTTTCGGAACATTATATATTGTTTTCTCTCAGCAGGAGCCTGCAAGATATTAATAATTATAATTTATTCCTTAATTGTAGCATTTGTAGCATCCTCTAATATTTGGCAGTAGAAAGCTATACAAAATACTTCACTATTCTTCACTGTCCTTTTTTTTCTCATGCCAGTTCAGAATCCCATTATTCATCTCATTTAGAAAATCACTGCTACAAGTAGGTGGTTTTCCCCACTTAGCTACTTTCTAACATTACTATAATTTAAATTATAGTACTATAAAACAATAGCTTAGCAATTCTATTTGTTTTAAAGAAAGTCAAGGCAGCTGAAGGCTAAATTATGCCATAATATTACCAATGTTGCTTTTCTGTCATATATTTGTAACATCTATGATAAAAATCGACAAAACTCACTCAGCTGTTTATTGAAGCCAAAAGCTATTGCTATACTGATAAAGGGATAAAAATAAAACCTAGAAAGGTCACTGCCAGCATGTTGCATATCTTAATAAAATCTTTTCTTTGAAAAACAAGTTTCATGATCCATGGTTCCCTTCTATGACTGAAGGTAAGTGTGTTTCTGTCTCTGACCTAATTCCTGCTAAATAGGTCAAGAAAGTGACACAAGAACCATTACAACTGGTTTATTGCTCGAAGCTGAATAATGCTAACTGAGAAGTTTTTAATAGGGAAAGATAAACTGCTTGAATTAGTATGGCTTATTGCTGTTTAGTTTTGCTTGCTGGTCAGTTGCCCTTTATTGGAAATTTTTCTCCTGTAGTTTGTTCTGAGAGAATCCAATTCCTGAAATACCAATGATGATGAATAACAAATAACATATTAAAGGCACCTTGGAGGTCTTCTAATCCAACCCCTGTTCAAATAGAAATCCTATATCAGTGATGGTTAACCTTGTTGCCACCAAGTGCTGAAACTGGACCATGTGCACGCTGGAGCACCGGAACCCGGAAGAGCAGTTGCCTACGGCATGCATGCACACAGAGAGGGCTCTGCATGACATTTCTAGCACGTGTGCCATAGGTTCACCATCACAGCCTTATATCATTCCAGACAAGTGGCTATCCAGTCTCTTCTTAAAGTGATACTATGCATTCAGTCATATCTGACTCTTGGAGATTCTATCAACCAGGTCTCTCCACATCTTCTGATCTTGCATTTACTTCTTTGAGTTTTTCTATGCTCTGGCTGATGCCACCTTTGATGGTATGCAGCCATTATGTTCTTTGATCGTCTATAGCGATAGCAATAGCAGTTAGACTTATATACCGCTTCATAGGGCTTTCAGCCCTCTCTAAGCGGTTTACAGAGTCAGCATATCGCCACAAAGTCTGGGTCCTCATTTCACCCACCTCGGAAGGATGGAAGGCTGAGTCAATCTTGAGCCAGTGAGATTAGAACCACTGAACTGCAGATAACAGTCAGCTGAAGTGGCCTGCAGTACTGCACCCTAACCACTGTGCCACCTTGGCTCATTCTGATTTCCTTTTATCACCAATCCTTCCACATAATTGCTTTCTTCAGTGAATTCCTCCACATGACATGGCAAAAATACGTGAGATGCAGTTTTCTTCCTCATTTAGACATAAGCATAAGAATCTGGTCATGGTGGATATATTGGGTGGTTAAAGTATTATGTTTAATCTTTAGACTATTCTAACTCCCTACCCCTTGCAATGTGACCTTTTGCTCATGAAGGAAAAGCATCTGAACCCTATGAAAAAGTTGACTTAATATTAGAAGTATAACCAGTAGCTGGCTGAGGAACTCTGGGAGTTGAAGTCCACAAGTCTTGAAGTTGCCAAGGTTGGAGACCACTGATCTAAATTATTTAGATTGGGCAGACACAGAAAAAGCCTGACTAGGGCCAGCTACTAAAAAAAGAAGAAAACCCCCATTTTTATAATCTTCCCTCCATTTGCAGCTGAAGTCACTCAAGAGAAACTACAGCTCCTGGAAGCTCTGTTTGAGCTTTTCCCTCCTGGCAAGTTTTTACCTATTCAAGGAAACCTCTTTGGACCATCTGTTGGATCCATAGCAGATTGAACCTGATTGTGACCAAGGCAGAGGACTTAGACAACCCCCAGTAACTTTAGCTGAACTTGCAGCTACAGGCCTGAGGAATTTGCTGCCCCTTTTGAGAAGTGAATTTAGAACTTCCCATGCATTGCCTCCTTAGTTCATCAAAGCCCAGCTTTCATAGAACAGTACCACTAAATTAGCTTTAACTAATCATTGAGGTCCAATTCAGACATAAAAACATCCATGGACATGGACCAATGTTCATTCTCCAAAATTGTCTGGTTCCCCATCTTCACAAAGAACTCAGGGTGCATGCTGAGGGAAAGCAAGCCAAACATTTAGGCATAAATAAGTTGGAATTTGACCAGCTTCCCTCTCTCCACCTTTATATCACACCACTTTTTATGTGCTTCTTATATTTGACTGACTTCTCAGTCTCCCCATTTTTTTATTTGCAATGTCTGATTTCCAGTGCAATATAAATGCATATTTCTTTTCTCCTCCTCCAGAACATTGTTTCCCCTTCACTCTCTCTCTCTCTGACAAAACAACTTATAAAGTCTTATTACATTCATCCTTTTCCCTAACAAATGTATGATGCAGTCTGTCCAATGCCAATCCCAGAGCATGCTTATTGCTGTGAATTCACTTTAAGTGAATTCCCATTGGGCACTATTTCTCCAATGACTTCTACTTCTACTTTATTCCCGTTGGCTATTGGTTCTCCCTCTGAGTGATTTAATTATATTTCTTCATATTTTTATTGCTCTTTCTCCAGTGAATATGTTTTATTTGATGACCACTACTTTTCTTTTATAGCCGTTTGACAACTATCCCTTGTGTTGTTGCTCTACAAATTGTCTCTTCCTCTGAGTAGGATGTGGTTGCCATTTTGGGGGTCCATATTGCTTTTGGGATGCATAGTTTTTAAATATTATTTTGTTAAAAGATCTACATTGTACACTGGTCTTCTCTGAATGGGTCCATGTAACTCAATACTTCCAGAAACTGTTTACTCTCCTTATTTTTCTCACAGGAAAGTAGGATACACAACTACTCAAAGTTTCTGGGAATCAGGAAGCATATAAATTTAATAACTTTTTATTAGCACTTGGGGACTATTGCAGTTGGTAAACCAGCTTGGGTACACTTTCAAAGAGTGCGATGAGGAAGGCGTTAAAAATACTCCTTTGAGTCCAGTTCAACTTCTAGTGATCTATATAGATCCACTTAACTTTGCAGTTGAATAGAAATGGTTATTATAATTGCTAATTGCTTAATATTATAATCTACATTGTATTTTACATATATAAACACACATGTGTTACTGAAAGAAAAAATAAATGAAGCACAAGAATTAAAACAAAATTTCAGTAGAAAAAAAGAAAAAGGGGAAAAAACTGTTAGGTTTCCGACATCCTTCTTTCTATATATCTGCTAATCTGCATTACTTGCAGACATTTAGCCCCCCTTATGCTGTAAGTATAGGAACCAGTTGTGTTTAAATTTACTTAATAGTGCATATCAACAGTACTGCTAGTTTTACAACTTTCCAAGTTTAAGTTTCCAATGAAACAATTATGTCATTCTTCCAATGTTAAGCAAAGTGAAGTCTGTCCTTTAAGCAATCTCTCATTAAATAATTATGTTTCTTCTTAGCTTCCCCCCACCCAATTATACCTAATAAGAAAATGTGTGGCTTTATTTCTATTTCCAAACTTTTCTGTAATATGTTATGTTTGTCTTTCTAGTACTTTGCAGTGTTTCTAAATATTTCATTTTCCATTTTCCAGATCTCGATTTGGTAGGTGGCTGTCATCCAGTCCTGCTGAACATTTTGATATCAATAATGGCTAGGTATCTCAACTGTTGGAGTCAGGAGGGATCTTACCTGTTCACAAAATGGCACGGTTCTTGAATTCGCCAGTTACAAAACATCCATTTGCCAGATGGCAAGTATTGAAACTGTTTCTTGTCATCCATCCAGCTTATTTAGAAACCTTTTTATCACCTTGGTTTACTTTGCAACAAGCAGTTGCATTTTACAACCCTCTAGTCAAACACAATACCGAATTACAGCCAACTCAATATGTACCTCCTAATTTTTTTTAAAAGGAAGTCTATGTGACATTTGTGGCACTCAGGGACATTTTTCTAAATAAAAATCATGCTAGGGATGGATGCTTTCTTTCCAATCTGCCACCTGCCCATTTATTTTCTGTTAATTAAAAAATACCTCAGAAAAGTATAAGACCTGCCAATACATTGGACTCTAATTTGATCCAGATAAAGATATTTCTTTGTTTTGGAGTTGAGTTGTTTTGGGTTGGTGTTTTTTTTTGTTTGCTTGATTGTTTTTCAGACTCAATTGGCTGTTAAAACAAGACTACCATTATTTACCATTATTTAGACCTGTGTCTAAAACACTGTATAAACTTCTTTTCTTGAAAGCTTCCATTTGCCTCGTTTGTTTTTCCCTTGAAACACAGACAATGCTTGCTACATTACACATCAGTCAATATCATAGCTGAAATCCTGAATGGCCTCAACCTTACAGAAGAGTTAAAAAGGTAAAAGCATAAAATGGAAACAGTGAAATGGGATGTTTTTATGCTAGTGATTTCATGGTATTAAATATGCATGTGTAAAATCTTCATGCCAAGCACAACCAAATTTAAAATTATTGACACACGGCTGAAAAATAATGTATAGATACACGATGTTGTTTTTTCTTCTCCTTACATTAATGTATGTTGAGTAATTAGAACACAGCTTGAGATCCCCAATAATTGGCATAATTGGCAACTGCAGAAGTTTCTAGCAGGTGATGTACACAAATGCTTTCTATAGTTGATAAGTGGCAATGAATAGACATGTTCAATTTAGATCCCTCTTTTTTTTAAAAAAAAACCTTCATATTTAAAAATGCCACTAGTAAGCTCTATTTGAATCTTAACATCTTCTAGAGATTATATTGTCTGTGGAAAAGACACTTTTTGTCTAGTTTTTCTGATGAGACCAGTCCAGTACAACTGAACCTCTGGCATTATTAATATTAATATCCAACATACTGCACATTGGAGACTGGGAATAGATATATAATAGTACACATGGAGCCAAGATGGGTTTGCACTGGTTCGGGTGAACCAGTAATGGAAATTACAATCAGGTTGCTGAACCGGTAGGGATGGCAGGCTTGCCACGCCCCCGAACTGGTTCCCCAGTTGCCCATACTGTTGCCGGCATGTTTTTTTACTCATTTATAATGTTCTGGGCATGCTCAGAACAATTTATAGGCAACTGCGCATGCGCAAGCAGTGCACAAAGCGAATTGGCAGTAACACTGGCAGCAACCCACCCCTGATGTGGAGGTATTACATTGTAACCACATAGTATGATTTTATTATTATTTTCAGCTCTCTATTAATTGTAAAGATAAATTAAATAACTGTCCATAAAGAATCCCTTTATTAAAGATTCTTTTTTGTAATCTATAGACATGTGGGGAATGAGGAACTCCCATTTTAACAAGTTGCTTCATCTGGCAGAGGGAAATTTCAGTTTGAGCCTATGGCTCTATTACTAGTGAAAAAAGATTCACTGCTGCTTTTGTGGAATTGCTTAAAAAGAGTGCTTTTCTCAAAATGAAAGTGTCTTCTCAAGATTTACATGGCCAATTTATATCTCGCTCAACTGTAATCTTTACTGACAAATGAGAAAGTTGGACATATGCTAACAAGAATTTCAGTGTTCTAAGGTAGATGACCTGAACTGGATCCACAACAATTTATTCTTGTAATCGATCCAAGATTTCTGCCCGTGCTAATCAAAATGGATGCACACAACTCATCTATGTGCATGACTACATTAACACCCATCTGTTGAGATGGCAAACTGCCTATTCACAAAGTATACTGCCAGGTTTATAGCACATGGGTGCCAATCTCAGAGTGAATTCATGCTTGACTAAAAAAAAAAAAAATAGATACAGTGAAAAGTACTATCCCTTTCTGACTCTTATACACTTAGTTTACTTCCTCCCTAGGAAATGATTTCCCTTCCCCACTCCCCACTCCTTAGGAGATATCGATATTCTTCCAATCCTTTTCAGGAGTGTAGAATACTAGTTCTCTGGAAGCTGCTATTGTGGCTTTCATCAGTTCTACCTAGCAAGCCAACGTTGGGGTCAAGAGCTGCTGGAAGGGGTGGATCAGCAACATTTGGAAGGCATCATTTTTTTCATCCCTGCCCTCATGGAAATTAAAGTGCCTTGCAACAACTTACAAGCATTATTAGAAGAAAACGTGTATTTCTTGACATTCTGACTTCTCAATTATTTGCAATGAAGATGCTTGTATCAGCACATTAATAAGCTTTGTTGCATTCTGAAAGGCTTTGTGAGGTAGTAATTTAGTGGATTTGAAATGCTTCATAATTGGTCTAGATTTATAATAAACCTAATGCGTTTTGTACTTCTACAGACATTTTCAAACACAAATCCTTCTTAAATGTTCATGATTTGGCTATAAAATACCCCTTTTTTCTGTTCCTTTGGCATGAAATTATCTTTCTGATAGTTTTTCATTCTGAAGAAAAAAAGTTTCATTTGGGAGATAGCTTCATTTCTAAGCCTTGTATATTTAAAATATTTTTATCATGACAAAACAGTAACAACTCTGTTCTAATTTATCTATTTTTTAAAAAAGTTTTTTTTTTAAATCTCTCATCTTAGTGGCAGTGTTGACTTTATTTGTCTCTCTGTTACCACAGCAGTTTACACTGTAATTGTAATGCACAAGGAACCAGGCCCACACCATGAGTTGATTGCAGTTAAAAAAGTAAATGTTCACCTCGCACATATGCGCTAGTCATTCCCAACTCTAGGGAGCGGTGCTCATCTCCGTTTCAAAGCCAAAGATCCAGCGCTGTCTGAAAACGTCTCCGTGGTCGTGTGGCCGACATGATTAAACTCCAAAAGTACATGGAATACTGTTACCTTCCCACCAAAGGTGGTTCCTATTTCTACTTGCATTTTTACATGCTTTTGAACTGCTAGGTTGGCAGAAGCTGGTAAAAGTAAAGGGAGCTCACTCCGTTACGCAGCACTAGGGATTCAAACTGCCAAACTGCCCACCTTTCTGATGGACAAGTTCAGCATCTTACTTCTTTATTTTTGCAATGTCTATTAACAAGAATCTTGACAGACTAATTGCATTCTCTTGAGAAATGTCAGATAAAGCTTTAGTGATGCTGGAGTTGCTAAGGCCTGCATTGCTTTCTGCTGTGCAAGGACTCTAAGCTCAGCCCCCTCTTCTCATCTTCTCCTGCTCTAGCTGGAGATTCTACTACGATAATGCATATAAATAACTATGAAAACATGACCTTGGCTTTTCTGCCCATTAGCATATGAATCTTTATCAAAATCACATACACTTAAATGTACATTATTATCTATCCAACACATTACCCAAACAGGACAATTACCGTATATTGTAATTTGACAAGTACAATAACCATAATCTATATGTGCTTATGTCTGCATATGTCAGTCCCTATCCCTCCATGTATGGATACTTTTACATATCCCTATCAATAGGGAGACATTCTTTATTTGTCTACTCAAAGGAGTTTACAACAAACACTGAACAAACTTGTAATTATGTAAAATTAACTGAATGTAGATGTCACTGAATTCAGTGATGCTTATTTCCAATTGCAAAGCTTCAATTTGTAAAATACAATGAAGTGTTAATAAGAACCTTTCTACAAATTAAAATGCATTCTTTTAAATGTATAACAATGTAATTAGAAATACTTTTAGTGGCATGCAAATATATAAACATGCAAACTGTTAGTAGGAAATAGTAAGCCCATCAAAGAAAAGTACTCAGTCACATGGACTGCATTCCTCTTTTTGGATCTCTATGCTGACCTGACATAAAATAATAATAAAACCTCAAAGCTATATTATGATTTTACTGATTTAAGGGTCTTTTAATGATTCTCCAGCAGACACTATTATTCCTGCTCTGAAAAATGGCTCTGGGCTGCCCTACATCATTTTTTTGTACACCACTACTGTTAAACTATTGTTACATAATCAGTAGTAGTAAGACTGTGATAATTTATGAGTGGGAGTGGATACTTAAGTGCTATTTTACTTTGACACTTTCACATTCTGAAATTTAAAGATAACTCTGTGATTTCTGATTTTCCCAAGAACCAAAGATAAAAAGAATCCTGCGTTCTCCATATTTCTGACCTTCTGAAAGCAGAGAGAGATTTGAGATGCTATACCACTTTTCCTTGAATCTGGCACACTCCTTATATCTGTCAGGACTACAATGGCTTTTCTGGCTAAGAATTCTAGGAGTTACAGTCCCTAAATATCTAAAAGGCACAATTTCTTCCCTAGTTTCCTTTATGTGTTGCAAAACAACTGAGTTACTGAGTGGAGATGTTTACATATGTAGCTCCTAAGAAGTTCCAACATTTAAGCAAAAGCATTTTATTTGTGACTGTTTACACAGAATTACATATAAATGTGGCTGGTTGAAAAGAAATGTGGATTTGGCTAATGAGGAAAAATTATATTTATGTGCATAAACATAACATATCAAATAAATAAATAAATTATATATCAGCTTGAGTAGTCTATATAAATATAGATATTAGTACTCCAGATCCATGCTTCAATATTCTTACAGGATGTTTAAATTTAAAGCTAACACATAATTTACAGTGGATTACCTTTCTATTAAGTAAGACAGGTTCAGAATTGTATTCAGAATTGACTTTTATTGGAAGGACACAATGGAATATAAATAATAACTATAAAACCTAGTAATAAGTGAACCCATTTCTTGTTAGTCTCCATGGGAGAAACAAAGCAAACTATGAACATTTTATTTTTATGTTTAAAAGAACTAAAAAATATGGTTTTCAATTGCATTTAAATTCAACTTTGAAGTCAGTTTCCCCACCCCCACCTCAAAGAAGGAGGTAACAGAATAAAAAAATGTAATGAATAAATGGTAAGAAGATTGTGGAAAAATCAACAAGACCGACCTAGCAAATATGTAACTTCTAAAGCAAGGAAGTGGGGAAAAACATTCCCTCGTTTCCAAAGTGGCTGATAATTCAGATGGAGTGAGAATAGTAGTAAGCCTTCTGGATTCATCTACCAAGAAACCAATCAATAATTCCTGTGGGTCTGTTCCAGCAGAATGACCAAAGGGGGAAAAATGATAAAAGCTCAACAGAAGAAAATGCTGAATGAGCAAAAGCAGCTGTGGACAATGATGTACTACAAGAATGCTTCTTTGAGCTAATCCATAAGTAGACTCAATTTAAAACACATAATATCCACACTCTCTCTCTCATTCAGCTGTTCTGAGGCATGGTGGCAATAGAAGTTGGTCAGCATTCAATTAGATGCTCTGTTTATATACTTAAAAGTATAATTATTCTAGGTACTATGTTAGCTAGTTTAAGGCAGATTAGAACTCACAATCTCCCAGTTTCTAGCCTGGTGCCTTAGCTACTATGTCATAATGAGTCTCTTTACATAAATCTGTTCAGAAATAATTCCTATGAAATTAAACTGGACATTCTCCCAATTAAACATGCGTAGGGTAGCAAGTAGGTATATATATAATGTTAAGAAAAAACTGACTAGGAGTATGAAACCTGTGCTGAAATCCCACCATTTTATATTCAGTTTTTAAAACTCTAACTGGATTCACTGTGTTAGAAACTGTTTAGGACTAACTACTGTCGGGCTGTCCAGATGTTATGCTAGCACAGTTGGTATCGCTTAGTCTGGCTAGGAATTGGCTCTTCTTTCCTTCTAGTTTTCTCCAGTAATTTTCTTGAACTCAGTAGGTGAAAAATGCTTTTAGCTGACAAAAGAGAGTTTCACCTAGCAGAAATAACTTCTGTCTCATTGTGAGTTTATACATTTTTAAAAGTTAGGATTGTAATTTTACTTTCAACATTTTGAAAACATCTGGTTCAATGGATTACATTCTATATTAGTCATTTTAAGTACATTCTCTCTCTCTCTCTCTCTCTCTCTCTCTCTCTCTCTCTCTCTCTCTCTCTCTCTCTCTCTCTCTCTCTCTCTCTCTTTCTGCATGATCTAAATGTGTATGTAATTCTTAACCCTAATCAAGAGGAAATATACTGACAGGATGCAATTCGAGAAAGTAGAAACAGTAAAAATATAGGGTTTCTGTCTGGATGGTCTCTTGTGACGAGCCGATAGACAGAGAATGGAAGCAGTAAGCTTCCTCCCATATTTGGGCATACCAGGGGTTGTGACACTGAATATATATATATATATATATATATATATATATATGTTTGTGTGTGTGTGTGTGTGTGTGTGTGTGTGTGTGTGTATGTGTGTATGTGTGTATATGTGTATATGTGTATATGTATATATGTATATATGTATATATGTATATATGTATATATGTATATATGTATATATGTATATATGTATATATGTATATATGTATATATGTATATATGTATATATGTATATATGTATATATGTATATATGTATATATGTATATATGTATATATGTATATATGTATATATGTATATATGTATATATGTATATATGTATATATGTATATATGTATATATGTATATATATTCAAAGGAGGAAAGATAGAAAACAAAAGAGCTCTTTGCATCAGTTTTATTAATTTTCAGAATGAATCACTAAGTCCATAAAATATACATTTTCTAAGTATTTTGTTAAAAATAAATTCTTTGAAGATTTACTCATTTTAATGGTCCTATTACACTGAAGATATATAATACAACATTACAAAATAGAATGCTAATAATTATCACTTACCTTACTCTTATTTTCTCACTTTTCTCAGAAAAACAATGGGTTCTAATATTGTTTCTTTCTTGAATCAGATTCAGTTCACACAACTGCTTGTTCTTCTTCAAGGTAATTTTGCATCTACTTCTCAAAGACAGCCAATTCTGGTTTGTCCAAATGATTCAAAAGTCTTGGTCGTTTTTCTTCATTCCATTCAAACTCAAAATACTGAACAAACTGAAATTGTTGGCTTCTTAAATACATAGTAGTGAAAGACCTACATACAATTACAATTTGTTATGGAGATTATAAGAGCTCTGCTGGATTGAACCAAAAGCCGTCCTACTTAATCCAGTGTTATCTGGAAGTGTTAAGTAAGCAGTACATTTCTTGAAGAATTTAGCAGGTAAACAAAATACACATCTGTTCTCCCATATTGGAAGTAGAGGCTTTATGCTTAAGGTGACCAGATTTTCAGATTGGTAAAGAGGGACACCTTTGACTGGGGGTGGGGGCTTGATTAAAAATTTTATACGGAGCAACAAAAATTTTCATACAACGCAAAAATAGTATTGTAATGTTTTTTTTTCAACATAACTACAATTTACAAATATAAATTGTAACTGTTGCCAAAAATCCGAATTTTGATCACGTGACCATGAGGATGCTGCAACGGTCGCTAAGTGTGAAAATGGTCGCTAAGTGTGAAAAATGGTCATCAGTCACTTTTTTCAATGCCATTGTAACTTTGGTCACTATATCACCTTTCTTGCCACAGTTCTTAAGTGAATAAATGCAGCTGATAAGTTAGTAACATAAGTGAATCTGGTTTCCCCATTTGACTTTGTCAAAAGATGATTATATGACCCCAGGACACTGAAACCATCATAAATACGAATCTGTTGCCAAACATCAAAATTTTGATTGCGTGACCATGAGGATGCTGCAACAGTCGCTAAGTGTGAAAATGGTCGCTAAGTGTGAAAAATGGTCATCAGTCACTTTTTTCAATGCCATTGTAACTTTGGTCACTATACCACCTTTCTTGCCACAGTTCTTAAGTGAATCTTAAGTGAAGATGTTATATCTTAAGTGAATCTTAAGTCTTAAGTGAAGATGTTATACAGTAGAACCTCTGGTCACGAACGCTTCTGACCAAAATATTCACATTCCTCTCCCCCCCCCCCCGCTGCTGATTTCCCCTTCTGCACCATTTTTTTTGTAAATGCCAAATTTCCAAAATTAGGTTTGATTCATGACCAAATCAGTTTGCGACCAATGTTATGGAACGAATTATGGTTGTGACCAGAGGTTCTACTGTATTCATGCCTTTACATACTCTATATCACCTCAAAATGTTGCACAGCCTTCATAAGTTTCTAATACAGATAAAATTAAATACAACATCAAAACCATAAAAAAGTAAAATTAACCTGGCTGGAAAATCCTATGCCTGTCTTGCTATTATTACTGACACACTTGCTGCAGTATTTGATGGCTAAAAGAAAAAAAATATTGTTAAAGTGTGTATTATGTCTTGTCTGCTGCATTGATTTTGAATTCATTAAAAGAGCTTATTTTACATCAAATCCCTCTCATATTATTCTCCTATGTTCAATAAACCCTAAGAGACAGCATACTATACATGAAATTCCTGTAACTGTATATTTAGTAAATTGTGGAGCTGAGTTCATCCAATTAACTCAGTTTTTGGACTTGAGTAATCACATACAATAAAGGAAATAAAACTATTTAGAATGAGGTGTAGTTGGCTATTTGTGATTAAGGGTGTCATGTAGAAACAATTATAGTTTTGATCAGGAAAATACCCTAAAAAAACCCTTTTGTTCTTTCAGGTTTTTTTTTTTAATGATTTTTCCATGGCACATCACATATTGTTTTGAATAAAAAAACAGCAGCTGCACATTTTTAAAAACCTACATAATTTTAAAATGCATTAAAAAATAAAAGAAAAAAACCCAGCACACTTACCAGCAGACAGAAACTCAATATTTTTCAAAGAAACTTTCCCACCAACTTGGAGTCCTCCAACCTCCGTGCCCCTCCCCTCCAGAAAATCCAGGAAATAACACTGGCAACCTCTCTAGCCATTTCCTGCAGCTCTATGGTACTAGTTCATTTTTTTCCTATAAAATAAGGTAAAAAAGCGGCGCGGTGGGGGGAGGAGGTCCGTTTTGTTGCTTTAACGTTTTAATATCTTCAATGAAAGTACTGAGACACACAGAGAGAGGGATTAGACAGGGTGTCTTTTGTCTTGCCCCGGTTAGGATTTCTTAAGCAAATCCACTGGGCTTTCAACATGAAGCCAGAAAAAAATCGGGACTTTTTTAAAAGGCGGAGGGACACGGGAAAAATTGTTATAAATTGTGACTGTCCCGCTGAAATCGGGTCATCTGGTCACCCTATTTATGCTGGACATATCAAGATGTTTATTGAAAATCAAGATATTTGTTGACTTGTCTGCTTTATCTTGAACGCATATAAAACATAAAGGCAACTCTACCCCCTTCCTATATGCTGGACTATTGCTTCATACTTTCAACCTCCTCTCCAATGGTACCTTCTCTGCCTAGTCCTCATTTTACATGTCAGTATCCTGGGCTTCATCGTGGTGTCTGCTATACTGCTGCTCCTTAGTCAATGCTCTCTTCTTGGGTGTTCCCACAACAATAGGGGTTTTCCTGCTTTACCTACCAATTCATGACTTCTATAATCTTCTTCTTCTAGCCCAGTGATGGCTAACCTTTTTATCCTTGTGTACCAAAAGCATGTGCGCATATACAACAGTGTGCATTCACGTGTCCACACCCATAATACAATGCGTGCACGACCCCACACCACCCCGCACACCACCCCCGTGCATGGCATGCAACTCCTGTGCCCCGTTTTGGGCCTGGCGGGCCTCCCTGAAGCCTCCTGGGAGCCCCTGCCCCTCATGCATGCACACACTGTTACATGTGTTATGACGGCCTTGTATGCAGCTTTATTCTTCTCTAGCATTCATCTTCATTGTTCAGTGATGCATTTCCTGCCTCTCGAACACTATCTGCTCTGTGAGGAACTTCCTGTTCCTGTTGGATGTATATAGTTATATTCTCCATGGCTTGTAGAGTGTTTTAACTGCATTTTGATTAAACAATGTGCTGCAGGGACCCGAAAATCAGTGGGCCAGCAGGAGGTGTGCGCACATGTGCGGTGGAGCTCAGCTGGGGCGATGGCTCGTATGCCGGCAGAGAGGCCTCCATATGCTATAGGTTCGCCATCACGGCTCTAGCCTGCATCTTTGTTTTCTAACTTCTAAGGCCTGTACTTCAACCAAGCCCTCAATAATGAGTATTTCTGAGGCAACTAATCTCTGTCTTGAAGAGCTACCAACTTTTCTACATGGGAAGGCCCTGAAAAGGCACAAGTGGGAGGCCAGGTGCATGCAGTTTTACCATCATGTTGTCCCCTCCTCCCATATTCCCCCTGCAGCATCATGAATACACAGTAAATGGGTGGACCCTAAAACATTTTGAATACTAAAAAATCCTATAAAGTCACATGATAGGAAGATGGATGCCAAATATGCCAAATACCGTATTTATCGGCGTATAACACGCAGTTTTAAAACTAAAATTGCAAGCTTAAACCCTGCCTGCGTGTTATACGCCGATACTGCGTGTTATACGCCGGGTCCACTGTTCCCTCTAAGGTGCGCGGCCGCGCGGCTGCGCACATGGCAAGAAACCCCCGCGCAGAGGTTTCTAACTCCCGCGCAGAGGTTTCTTTCAAAGCAAACGTGGGGAAGTCCTTTGCAGGCAGCTAGAACTGGCTGGCTGCAAAGGACCTCCCCAAACTTGTTTCAGCGGCAGCTCTCAGCCTGGCGGCAGCGTCACACAGACTGTGGAAGGAGGGGGAGGAGGAGGGAACCAAAGAGAGCTTTTACCGAGTCTGCGCCCCACAGCCAGGACCGTCCTGGCGCCTCCAGCCGCGTTTCTTCCCCGCAAAGCCCTTCGGGCAACCCGAGAGTTCCGCTTGACGCCAGAAGGGCTTTGCAGGAAGAAACGCGGCGTTTCTTCCTGCAAAGCCCTTCTGGCGTCAAGCGGAACTCTCGGGTTGCCCGAAGGGCTTTGCGGGGAAGAAACGCGGCTTGAGGGGCGCAAGGACGGTCCTGGCTGTGGGGCGCAGACTCGGTAAAAGCTCTCTTTGGTTCCCTCCTCCTCCTCCTTCTTTCTGGAGCCCCTTCCTCAAAGATTTGGTACCAAAGCAATGGCGGTGAGGAAGTTGTGTCTTTTGGATTTTGCACTGTTGTCTTTTCAATGGTTCTCAGACTGGTTGAACCTTTAGCAGCTGGGGTGATATTCTTTACTGTTAAGGTTACAATTGGATGTGTTGGACAAATCTTAAAAGATGAAACTTTTATTAAAACGTTTGACTTAACTAAAAACGTCTTCCTTTTTCTTCTTCTTCTTAAATATGATTTATTTATTTATTTTTACTTCAGAAGTTTGATGACCGTTGTACAAACTAATCCAACCTAAATGTAGAGGAGGAGAAGAAGGGGGGGGATTTAAAAAGAGCAGAGGAAAAAGAAAAGAAAGCATGAAGAAAACATAAAGAAAGGGATGGGAGGGAGGGAAGGAAGGAAGGGACTTTATGTTGAAACAGAAAATATTATATAAGGAAGAAAATGGAAATAACTTTTTGCTCAAAGAGGTGTTTTTTCATTTCATATTTGCCTTTTAAGAGGAGTTAATGTTATAATTCATGTTCTAATGTTATAAATTTTAATCCAACATTAAGTTCCGAGCTTCCAAGTCATTTATTTTTAATGAAAAAAAATTTTACTCAAATTTTTGTGTTAAAATGGGGGATGCGTGTTATACGCCGGTGCGTGTTATACGCCGATAAATACGGTAGATACAATTAATAGATCGGTTACACTAAATTATTACAGTATTGCCCTAGAGAATCGCCACCTTAGTGAGATGGGCAGCATCAAAGTCTAATAATAAAAAATTCTCAGGTATCCTTTTATGAAAGAGATAGTATCCATTCCTTAATCAGCTTTAGTTATAATATTTCTATCTGAAAGAAAACCTTTCAAAATGTAGGTTTTGAGCAACAAAACATTAAAACACTTTGAGCCTTGATATGCATTGAACAATTTATTTTTGTAAGTGCTTAATAGAGTTAAGAGTTTGGGAAAGAGGGTGAAACAGAGGGAAAGAAAGGTTTCAAATGAAAGGGGGCTTTTGAAAAATTCTATAGAAAGTTAGAAGAAAATCTATCCACTTAGAAAGAAAAACTCCATTTTCCCAGTTGCAAGCTTCAAGGAGAGCCATTTCATATACTGTATGTGCACAAGAATGGTCTGTAAATCTTGAGCTTGATCTCCCCAACACAAAATATGACAGACAATATGCTTCTGTAAGACCATGGATATTTCATACAATATCTTTGAAAGTGTTTTATCCATTGCTGTTTGATCCATTTCTTTGACTCCAGTCTGCAGTGGGAGAGGCGAGGTGGCGCAGTGGTTAGGGTGCAGTACTACAGGCCACTTCAGCTGACTGTTATCTGCAGTTCAGCGGTTCTAATCTCACCAGCTCAAGGTTGACTCAGCCTTCCATCCTTCCGAGGTGGGTGAAATGAGGACCCAGACTGTGGGGGCGATATGCTGACTCTGTAAACCTAGAGAGGGCTAAAAGCCCTATGAAGCGGTATATAAGTAATTGCTATTGCTATTGCTATGATTCAGTTTGCCTCATTCAGGTTGTCCTTGGTACCCTGCACTGAACTTTCCAAATGTGGGGCTGTATTCTTCAGTGTATCTTGTATGACTAGCAAACTGGATCAGTTCTGAAAATATTTCCATCTCAAATGTTGTTTTTTTTTCTGCTTATGGTTCAGAGGTGGGTTGCTACCGGTTCACACAGGTTTGGGTGAACCAGTAGTGGAAACTGGGACTGGGTGGATGAACTGGTAGGGCCAGCAGGCTGGCAACACCCCCTAATCGGTTCCCCAGTCATCCATGCTGTTGCCAGAATGTTTTAAAGTCTTTTTTTAATGTTCTGTGCATGCACAGAACAATGTATAGGCAACTGTGCACGCGTGCACCGCAAACCAGCAGTAACACCGGCAGCAGTAACGCTGGCAGCCACCCCTGTTATGGTTAGCTGTTTGCAGCATGGCTGACAGATAGTTTCATTTAGGTTTAGGTTTAGGTTTAGGTTTATTAGCATTTATAGGCCGCCCTTTTCCCTGAGGGGACTCAGGGCGGCTCACACAAAACCAGGAAGGGGGGAATGCAACATTAAGATAACAACATATAATAAAATAATAAACAACATACATTCATCATTCGGGCGGGGTAACGATCCTTATCCCCAGGCCTGACGGGCGAGCCAGTTCTTCAAGGCTATGCGGAAGGCTTGGACGGTGGAGAGGGTACGAATCTCCACGGGGAGCTCGTTCCAAAGGGTCGGGGCTACTGCTGAGAAGGCCCTCCTCCTTGTAGTTGCCAGCCGACACTGGCTGGCCGATGGAATGCGGAGGAGGCCTAGTCTATGGGATCTTATAGGTCGCAGGGAGGTAATTGGCAGAAGGCGGTCTCTCAAGTATCCAGATCCACTGCCATGTAGGGCTTTATGGGTGATTAATAGCACCTTGAAGCGCATCCGGAGATCGACAGGTAGCCAGCGCAGCTCGCGGAGGATAGGTGTTATGCGGGTGAATCGAGGTGCACCCGCAATCACTCGCGCGGCTGCGTTCTGCACTAGCTGAAGTCGCCGGATGTTCCTCAAGGGCAGCCCCATGTAGAGCACATTGCAGTATTCCAGCCTAGAGGTCACAAGGGCCCGAGTGACTGTTGTGAGAGCCTCCCGATTCAGGTAGGGTCGCAACTGGCGCACCAGGCGTACCTGGGCGAATGCCCCCCTGGTCACAGCCGTTAAGTGGTGGTCGAATGACAGCTGTGGATCCAGGAGGACTCCCAAGTTGCGGACCCTCTCTGAGGGGTGTAAAATTTGACCCCCCAGCCTGAGTGTTGGAATATTGGCCAAATCTTTGGGAGGAAAACACAACAGCCACTCGGTCTTTTCTGGGTTGAGCACAAGCTTGTTAACCCTCATCCAGTCCATGACGGCCTCAAGGCCCCGGCTCATCACGTCAACCGCTTCATTGATTTGGCACGGGGTGGACAGATACAATTGAGTATCGTCCGCATATTGATGGTATCTAATCCCGTGCCTGCGGATGATCTCTCCCAGCGGTTTCATGTAGATGTTAAATAGTAGGGGGGATAAGACCGAGCCCTGCGGCACCCCATAATTTAGGGGCCTAGGGGACGATCTCTGCCCTCCCACTAACACCGACTGCGACCTGTCCGAGAGGTAGGAGGAGAACCACCGTAGCACGGTGCCTCCCACTCCCACCTCCCGCAGTCGTCGCAGAAGGATACCATGGTCGATGGTATCGAAAGCCGCTGAGAGGTCAAGGAGGACCAGGATGGAGGAATGTCCTTCATCTCTGGCTCTCCAAAGATCATCCATCAATGCGACCAAAGCGGTTTCTGTGCTGTAACCGGGTCTGAAGCCTGACTGGAAGGGGTCTAGATAGTTTGCTTCCTCCAAGGACCGTTGGAGCTGGAAGGCCACCACCTTCTCAACAACCTTCCCCAAGAAGGGAAGGTTGGAGACCGGGCGATAGCTGTTAAGAACAGCTGGATCCAAGGATGGTTTCTTCAGGAGGGGTCTCACCACCGCCGCTTTCAGTGCGGCGGGGAAGTTCCCCTCCCGAAGGGAGGCGGTTACAACCGCCTGGATCCAGCCTCGTGTCACCTCACTGCAGTTAGTAACCAGCCATGAGGGACACGGATCCAGAACACAGGTGGAGGAACTTACAGCTCTCATGGCCTTGTCCACATCCCCGGGGGTAACGTCCTGAAACTCAACCCAGAGCTGTTCTACTTGGTCCCCCTGTGCCTCGGCTGGAACTGCAGGTGTGGAGTCCAAGTCCGACCGAAACCGAGCAATTTTGTCCGCTAAGAATTGGGCATATTCTTCAGCTCTGCCCTGCAGGGGTTCCCCCGCCTCCCTTTTGTTCAATAGGGAGCGGGTTATCCTGAACAGGGCGGCTGGACGGGACTCAGCGGATGCAACCAGGGTGGCTATGTGCGATCTTTTTGCTGCCCTAAGTGCTCTAGTATATTCCCTGGTGCAGGTGGTTACCATTGCTCGGTTCGATTCGGACTTATCGGACCTCCAACGGTGCTCTAGGCATCTCCTCCGGCGCTTCATCTCCCGGAGCTCCTCGGTGAACCAAGGAGGTCTCCGGGATCCGCCGCCTCGGAGGAGCCGCAGTGGCGCAATCCGGTCGAGGGCCTCCGACGCTGCCGAGTGCCACGCAGCAGCCAGAGTCTCCACCGGACTGTGGGCGAAAGTGTCAGGAATAACCCCAAGCTCTGTCTGGAACCTTGACGGCTCCATAAGACGCCTGGGGCGGAACCACCTGGTCGGTTCCTCCTCCCTACAGTGGGGGTTTGGCCTCCGGAAGTCGAGCCTCAGTAGGCAATGGTCTGACCACGACAGGGGTATGATGTCGCTCCCCCTCAGACCAAGATCATAAATCCACTGCTCCGAGAGAAATTTATTTTGCAGTCTGTCAAGATGATGTCAAGGATCCTATGAGAGCATTTGAAAGGTTTCCAGAAATTATTGTTGTTATTTTTAATCTCTAACGTCCCCCTCCCCCAACAAACACACACCCAAAAAAGGGAAAACTAATGAAGGGAAAACTGAACTGGCCACGTTTGTTCTCTTTCTTTATTTTGTTGCAGAATGTTGGTTTGTTCAAGGAAGGGTCATGACTTCCTTTGAATCCCAAGAATCTTTGTTTATGATGTACAGTGTTTAAAAATGGCATTACAAAGAGCTTGCCTATTCTGCTAAATACATTTGATTTAGTTCCAGAAATGGCAAAATCCAGCCTATATCACTTAAGGATGGTTGCTCAACCCCTACACCTGAGTAAGGTTTGCAAAATCTAGTCTCATTATCTAGCACAGTGAAAGAGAACTCTAATTCTCAGAATAACATTACTTGACAAAACTAGAACTTTTAAAATATAAGCATGTATACAGAAATTGTTTTCCGAAGTTTGCTGCTGTATTTTTTTTTCTAAAAGAAAAAAGAATCTATAGCTATTATCTTGGAACAGAATGTGATTTTTTTTTAAAAAAAAAATCCCTTCACTGCAGAATAACAAATTTCAACACATAAGTTACAGACAGTTTGTTTGAAGGGAATGGTATTCATCAGAGTTGTGCAAATCAAAGGAAGGTTCTGCTTCAATAAAGATTGTAAGTACAAATGAAGCAAGCAGGGAGTTTTGTTTTGCTCTGCTCTGCCTCCTGTCTTCAGTCCCAGCCGCATAGAAACCTCTTCTCCAAGAGGCAGTGGTAGAACACATGGAAGATAACAAGGCAAATTCTGATGCCTCTTTATTTTGACCAAGAAAATCCAGCATTTCTGCCTCAGAAACATCCTCATCAATGTGAAGTTAAGGCAACTTGCTCAGGCCTAGTGTTCATAAAGAATAAAAATTGTATTTATACAGAATATTAAAAAGGAAGGCTTTAAAAAAATTAAATTAATTCAATGCAGAATATACCGGTACTCGGAGAAAAACAGATGCTGCGAGACATGATTTAACCCTGCTGGCTTTGCTGTAGCTGTATCCTTTTTGGATAATCTTATAATTCTGTTTGCAAAGCAATCCATTCTTTAAATAAAATTTCCAAATGCAGAGTGACTTTTATAACCACTTCATTGTTCACCACCAAACTCATCTACTGGTTCCAGAACGCGTTAATGCACCAGAATGCCAAAATATTTAAGATTTTGAAAGTTATAGGTCATAGAAACATATAACCTCTACTTTAGCCACTACAATTGGGGCTGTCAATTTAATCATTGAGTGAAGCAATAATTAAGTGAAAGTGAGATTGTGCTTTAATTTTACCTCAGCTTTTCTGATTGTAAATGCTAGAATTGGTCACAAAGTTACTCTTTCATCATTGTCGTAACTGTAGTCACCAAACTAACCAGTCAACAAACTTTAGAATATTAATCCAAAATAATAACCAGTGATGGAGAGCAATGCAGTGATTTCTTTTCAAAGATGTACAGTGTATAACCAATACAAGAGATGCTTATAAACCACTATGTAAAGCTAACACTTATTTCATTTTCCACATGTATACTAAATCATTTTGCCATTCACCCCCAAAAAGTTTAATTGATACATGAAGAGCATAATGACAGACTTTCAGAAAAGTAAATGCAACTGAAAGCACAGAACTTTGCCACTGCACACGTGGTAGCCGGGTTTGTGTCCTGGAGGAGAAAACCTACATAAAAATTGTCTGCCCTCCCTGGCAATCTCTCTAATAAGGGGAGAATATGTGCAGAGTTACAAACTGTATAGCTCACAGTGTAATAGAACATGTGAGATATCTTCCACTTCTCCTTTACCACATACACAAACCCATTCTGCTATTGGTGTTCTCTTATACCTGCCCTGGAGGAGTGCTGAAGGAAGAATGTTAAATCTGGCTCTGAAGAAAGCTATTCTTTGTTTTAGGAAGATCAGGTCATTTAGATATCTTGCAGATTCCCACACACCCTGTTTGATTCTGCCCCTACTGTGGAGAGGCAACCTATTTAGTTCTTCTTGGAACTCCATGTCCTTCATTCTATTGATTACTACTTGCTTTGCTTGATCAAAGCTTAGGGACATTAAGAATAATGGTGAGAGCCCATAAGAACCCAGCTTGTGATCAATTGCCTGTTTCCAGGGGGAGGGGAAGTTGTCAGTCAACACTAATGGGGACAGTCCTTCTGGAAAGAAATGCAATGAATGATCATCATCTTCCAGGCTCTTACCTGGATTTGAGGCATGCCTGTCTCAATTCTTAACTGGGCATTTGGAGTTCCTTTGGGTGCAGCTAAGATGGCTCGCAGGAATTTGGTTTGTATAGTTTCTAGCAAGTCTTTCTTTGCAAGGATTTCTGTTTGTGCCCCATATAGAATTTGTGCCAATGTTTTGGCCTCGAAAAGTTTTAAGGCAACAGGCACCAAATGACCTCTGCCTGTGTAAAAGAAATGCTTAATTGTGTTTGAGGACCTATTGGCTGCTTGCAATGTGTGATCCAGGTGTGCCTTCCATGTCCCTTGCGAGTGGAAAACCACCCCAAGGTATCTAAATGTTCTAACCTGTTCCAAACTATATCCTTCTATTTGCCAGGAGTAATGGCATTCTTTTAGCAAAAACTAAAATTTTTGATTTATCAAAGTTAAGGACCAGCTTGTTTTGTCTGCAATAGCCGAGTGTTGCCCTAATTGCTCTCTTCAGTCCTACAGGGGTTTGTGAAATAATAGCGGCATCATCAGCATATAAGAGAATTGGAACTTTGGGTTGTGCTAGGTTAGGAGAATGGAAATCAGGGTTCTGTAAGAGATCAATCAGGGGATTAATATAGAAGTTAAAGAGGGAGAGGGACAGGATGCAGCCCTGCCGTACCCCTTTTTGTACCCTTATTGGGCCAGTTAAACTCCCTTGGGGATTGCACCTCAGTTTCAAGGTGGAATTGGCATACAACTGTTATATGAGGAAGAGGAGGCGTTTATCGATAGTGGTGCATTTTAATTTCTCCCAGATGGTAATCCTGGATATTGAATCAAATGCCTGCTTAAAATCAAGGAAGGCCACAAAGAGAGAGTGTTTTTTTATATGTCTATTTTTGTACTAAATGGTGGAGTACCAAGATATGATCCACCAGAGATCTTCCTTCTCTAAAACCAGCTTGTTCATCTTTGATTATCCCTCCTGAAATTAGCCAATCCTGAAGTTTATAAAACAGGCCATATGCCTAGACATACAATTTACTAATAATGCTCAGAAGACTAATGGGCCTATAATTGCCTGGGTCATTTCTATTACCTTTTTTATAAATTGGTATGATAATTGCTACTTCCCAGTCTCTAGGCATATGGCCTGTTTTATCTATAAATGTAAACAGTGATGCTAAAAGTGGAGCCCACCAATTGGCATTCTTTTTTATTTCTGGCAGGACATTATCAGCACCGGGTGCCTTATTAGCCTTTAGGGCTCCAATCAACCGGGATAACTCTTCTGGTGTAACAGGGGGGCAGTAAGGAGTTTGGTCCAAACTAGTTTGGCTCTCCTTAGTTACATAGTCCAGATCTGTATAAAGCTCCCTAAAATATTCTTCCCAGGCATGAATCAGAACCTGGGGAGGTTTCCCCAATCCCCTGGTGATGTGCCAAAAAAGGGATATATTTTTTGTCCTGACTGCCATAATTAGTCTATGCCAAGATGCCTTCAGAGCAGGACTTTTCTTTTAGAAGGGTCTTATATTGTGCTTTCAGCTGCTTTAGGTAGTGAGTGTGATTCTCAAAAGGGGCATTTTTACTTTTCTTGTACTCCATATTATATATCCTTTTTAGTTGCACGCAATCTCTATCGAACCATTTTTTAATCTTTGAAACTAGACTTTTGGAGTGAGCTAATGATCTGTTACTGAGAACCGAATTCAAATTTAAAATTAAGGTTTCAAACCCCTCTAAGTAAGATCCTCCACACTTATTTCTTAGTAGAGATGTACAGGTGAAACTCGAAAAATTAGAATATTGTGCAAAAGTTCATTTACTTCAGTAATGCAACTTAAAAGGTGAAACTAATATATGAGATAGACTCATTACATGCAAAGCAAGATAGTTCAAGCTGTGATTTGTCATAATTGTGATGATTATGGCTTACAGCTCATGAAAACTCCAAATCCACAATCTCAGAAAATTAGAATATTACATGCAATTAATAAAACAAGGATTGTACATAGAACAATATCAGACCTCTGAAAAGTATAAGCATGCATATGTACTCAGCACTTGGTTTGGGCCCCTTCTGCAGCAATTACTGCCTCAATGCGGAGTGACTATCAGCCTGTGGCACTGCTGAAGTGTTATGGGAGACCAGGATGCTTCAGCTGTTCTGCATTGTTTGGTCTCATGTCTCTCATCTTTCTCTTGGCAATGCCCCATAGATTCTCTATGGGATTCAGGTCAGGCGAGTTTGCTGGCAAATCAAGCACAGTAATCCCACGATCATTGAATCAGATTTTGGTGCTTTTGGCAGTATGAGCAGGTACCAAGTCCTGCTGGAAAATGAAGTCAGCATCCCCATAAAGCTCAACTGTGGAAGGAAGCATGAAGTGCTCCAAAATCTCCTGGTACACAGCTGCATTGACCCTGGACTTAATGAAGCACAGTGGACCAACACCAGCAGATGACATGGCTCCCCAAATCAACGGAGATTGTGGAAACTTCACACTGGACTTCAAGCATCTTGCAGTGTGTGCCTCTCCATTCATCCTCCATACTCTGGGTCCTTGGTTTCCAAATGAGATGCAAAAGTTGCTCTCATCAGAAAAGAGGACTTTGGACCACTGAGCAACAGACCAGCTTTGTTTTTCTTTAGCCCAGGCAAGACGCTTCTGACGTTGTTTGTTGTTCAGGAGTGGCTTGAAAAGAGGAATATGACATTTGAAGCCCATGTCCAGGATCCGTCTGTGGGTGGTGGCTCTTGATGCACTGACTCCAGCCTCAGTCCACTCCTTGTGAAAGTCCCCAACACTTTTGAATGGCCTTTTTCTGACAATCCTCTCCAGGCTGCGGTCATCCTTGCTGCTTGTGCACCTTTTTCTTCCACACTTTTCCCTTCCACATAACTTTCTATTAATGTGCTTTGATACAGCACTTTGGGAACATCCAACGTCTTTTGCAATTACCTTTTGAGGCTTTCCCTCCTTATGGAAGATGTCAATGATGGTTTTCTGCACAACTGTCAGGTCAGCAGTCTTTCCCATGATTGTGATTCCTACTGAACCAGACTGAGAGACCATTTAAGGCTCGGGAACCCTTTGCAGGTGTTATGGCTTAATTAGCTGATTAGAGTGGGACACTAGAATATTGCACCTTTTAACAATATTCTAATTTTCTGAGATTGTGGATTTGGGGTTTTCATGAGCTGTAAGCCATAATCATCACAATTATGACAAATCATGGCTTGAACTATCTTGCTTTGCATGTAATGAGTCTGTCTCATATATTAGTTTCACCTTTTAAGTTGTATTACTGAAATAAATGAATTTTTGCATGATATTCTAATTTTTTGAGTTTCACCTGTATGTAGCTCTATGGTTTCAGAGGCTAATATCTATTTGGTAAATTCCTTAGCATTTTTATCATTCCATTTAATTTTTACCTGGGTATTTTGACTCTCTAACCTGGGTAGGTAGGCTGTTCCTGCCCTTAGAGATTTCTGGTGCAATGTGAGAGTAAGTAGTATTGTATTATGATCACTTTCCAGTCGCGAGTTTATCTCCATCTTCTGTAAGAACTTCAGGAGGTCATATAATATTATCCAGTAATCAACTATGGATTTTCTTCCTGCTCCCTGATGAGTATATTCTGCTGGATAGTCGCCCCATGGGGACCCATTAAGGATACAAAGATCCAAATGTACAGTCATTTGTCTTACAGGCAAACCTGCCCAATTAGCTTTAGGGTCTTTAAATTGTCTGGAATGCAAGGATTCTCCTGTTACATTATCATCATAGTGGATCTTGAATTGATTAAATAATGCTTGATCATTTGGCCGCATTCTAGCATTTGAGGCCCCCCTATAATTATTGCAGCTTTGGGGTATTTGTCTGAACAGCCAAGAATAAAATCTTCTATGCTGTCCCAAATCTTGTTAATTACATTATTCTTATTAAGTGGAGGAATATAGATATTAAAAAGCAAAATCTTCACCTGTTTTTATAAGAGTAAGGTAGTCACAATCCATGGCTGGAAAGGTGGCAGTGGTACACATTTAAATTGCAAGGATGTATTAACTAATGTTACAATACCCACTTTAGCTCTCCCCCCCACCTTGCTTGGGACAGTCGGGATTGAATTAACCCAATAACCATCTAACTGATTCTCCGTGGAAGCCCAGGTTTCCTGTAAGAAGAGGATGTCAAATTGTGATATATAGTCAAAAAAGAGTTGGTCTTTTGATGGAATAGAACCAACCCACTATGTTCCAGGTTATAAGGGAAAGTGGATCATCTTTTGCAGCTCATCAGAAAACTTGATTTATACAAAGGGAAGTTGACTGGTTGTTGCCATGGATTGAGGTTTCATCGCACACAAAATTGGCCTTCTGTAAAGTAGGGAGGTCCCATCTAAGACCTGTGTAGCCTCTTGAGGAACTTGTTCAAGGTAAGAGATTTTAGCACCAGCTAACCGAGCTTACTATTCTGATGCCTCTTCTCTGGGTGTAGGACAAGGTGCTATTAGATCATATTTCATTCTTTGAGGTGGTGGCTCTGACATGGGTTGACTCTCAGTTTCTTGGTTTGGTGCTGAAGGTGTCGTGGGATATGCACACAGGGATAAAAGCATCTCCATATCTACTGGGACCTCTAATACCCCCTTTGGGTCTTGGCTTCTATTTTCCATGATCATGTATTCATGCAATCCCTCGTCCTCTGCAGGAGAAGTGAGAGACTCAATTATTGAGGAAACCTGATCTATAAGTGGCGCTGCTGTGTCCATTGTGACCAATAAGGATTTCTTTAAATTTTCTAACGTGTATAATATATTGTCTTGTTCTTTCCTTGGAAGAGGCCAAAAGCATTAATTAGACCAGCTTCTGTGCTGTTAAGTATCTCTTCATCGGACAAGGCTGGTTGACTCCCACTGTCTTTCTCTCCCTTTCCCAAGGTTGAAAATGAGGAGGAGGCAGCCACCTTGGGAGCTCGCATGTTAACAATTAACGGAGTAACCCTTTCCTCACCAAAGGCTCTGATGGGAAAGATTTGAAAGGAGGCTAAATGTGCCTTCATCTTGAATAGCATCTGTGGTATGGTGGGCTGTTTGAAAGACAGGAGAATCGGCTTCCCATTTGGGACCTCAGGAAACCACTCCACAGCACGATCAATCAGACCCCTGTGACAGTGAACAAGCTGGCTAAGGGAATTGAGTGTTGCACTTCTGGAATTCCAACGTCCATAATTAAGTCTGTTCATATAAATTCTAAAAGCAATCCGTTGGGTTTGTAGTGAGCGATGTGATTGTTGTGATTGGGGGAGGGATACTTTCCTGACTTCTTCTTTATTAATACCTTTCCCTCTCGTTGCCTTGTCTAGGGAGGGACTGTTTTTCTCAGAGGACTGCCATTTTTTATCTGACTCTTTAACTGTTTCTTTGGCTCTTGGCTCTTTTTCCTTTTCCTTATGCTGCATATGGGAGTTAACCAAGTCTTCTGCAAGAACTTCAGTGGAGGTACCTGAGGCCCAATATTGTACTTGAAGAAAAACAGCTAAGTCTTTTTTTAATGTCTCTACATCATGGTGGATGGCAATTAATTGTTCGAATATTGAAACCACCATTTGCGCTGTGAGAAGGCATTGCTTTGCCATTAAATCAGTTGAATTTTCCCAAGGTAAACTCTCCGTACTCTGAATTATCTGGTTGTTGGTCGCCTTTTTAGTCTTTAACTTGGTCTCCATATAGGAAGTTATTGGGCTAGTTGTTTGTGAGAAAAGCTGGCTTTCAGATTGTCTTCGTTCTCCCCCCCTCCCCCCCGCCATATCAGGAAAGTCTAATAACTGCTGTTTTGCCACATCTTTTTGCAGGTCCCATTCTAATCTCTCCAGATTGTTGGGAATGGGGGGGGGGGTTAGTTTTACTTACAGATCTCTTGCCAACAAAGTGCTCCTCAATTCTTGATTGTTTTGCTGTTTTCACTGGAGGGAGAGATCCCGGGCTGGTGCCATGGCATTTCTTTCTTTTTCCCATGCTTTTTAAATTCTCGGCAGCAACAAAAGTTTTTGTTTGTATTATGTTCTACGCTGTTATCTCCACTGAAAAATGTTAATTATATTAAAAAAGGATCCAATGGGAGTACTAAAAATTGATAAAATACAATAAAACCAGGAGGCACTACTGCAAATATGCTCCAGCTGCACTGGCTGTAGCTCCGCCAATGTAGCAATGATAGATGTTGCCAAGTGACAACAACATGAGGAAGAAGAAGTATGAGAAGTACCAGGATCTGAAGAAAGAACTGGAAAGGATATGGGGAATAAAGATCAAAATGGTCCCAGGGGTAGAAACATTCTCTCAAGCATGCCTACACAGCTTTCTTCTTTCTAGGTAAAACAACAAAAATAAGGTGACAACCAAGATGATGTTAGGAAAAGAGTAAGCAGTGACTGGATTGGGAATAGAAGAATGAATGGAAAGAGAAAAAAGATGGTTGTCTACAGTGAGAAATAGAAGACAAAGCAGCTATCACAAGAAAGTTGCATACATACACACAGAGAGAGAAAGAGAGAGAGACAGACATTGATTTTTAGTAATGAAAGTGTCATTACATCATTTAAGTGTTCTGTTCTGGGAACAATGGGGAACAGACTGAGATGAGTCTCAATCAAATGCTAACAGGTTAATTCAAGTTAACACAGAACACTAACAGGAGCCTGCTCAGCTAACAACAACAGCTGAGGGGTTCCCATCTGACAACTCATTTATACTGAGGGGTCAATCAGCCAATCAGAACTCCTGTTTAGTTTTTTGGCTCCCGCTAGGGAAGCGGACCAGAGAGGAGACTGGGACTCAGCAATAAGAACCCAACCAACTTACAACACACACACACACACACAATTATTGTCACTATTTGCAGAAGATCAAGAAACTACAGATGAAAGGCATTGGATCCAGATCCAGTAGTTCAAATCCCTTAGTCCATAATCCAAAATACTTTC
This sequence comes from Thamnophis sirtalis, assembly GCF_051295495.1. Lineage (NCBI taxonomy): Eukaryota > Metazoa > Chordata > Lepidosauria > Squamata > Natricidae > Thamnophis > Thamnophis sirtalis. Next base: position 57,751,014 of record NW_028261389.1, on the reverse strand, counting down.
TATCAGAAAGCAATAACTTCTTGGTAGTTTGAATTTGAAAATACCAAGGCAGATCCATATTCAACAAATGCATTTCAGAGGCCTCTGTTTTTCTAGATCAGATCATCTTGCTAAACTTGAATCAGAATAGAGCTGGAAGGGAGCTTGGAAGTCTTCTAGTCCAGCCCCCTGCTCAAGCAGGAAATCCTATACCATTTCAGACAAGTGACTGTTCAGTCTCTTTTTAAAAACTTTTGATTAAAAACAGTGATGAAGCACTCATAAGGCAAGCTGTTCCACTGGTTAATTGTTCTCACTGTTAGGAAGTTTCTCTTCAATTCTAGGTTGTGTCTTTCCTTGATTAGTTTCCATCCATTGTTTCTTGTCCTGCCCTCTGGGGCTTTGGAAAATAAATTGACACCCTCTTCTTTGTGACAGCCCCTCAAATACTGGAATACAGCTATTATGCCCCCCTCCCTTGTCCTTCTTTTCCCTAGACTAGCCAATCCCAAATCCTGCAGCAGTTCTTCATATCTTTTAATCTTCAGGCCTTTAATCATCTTAGTTGCTCTTCTTTGCACTTTTCCCCCCAAAGTTTTAACATCTTTTTTGTTATGTGGTGAACAACACTAAATACAGTATTCCACTTGTAGTCTTACTAAGAATTTATAAAGCATACTAATACTTCACGTGATTTTAATTCTATGTCTCTGTTTCAGAGGTGGTATCAGCCAGTTCTCTCCGGTTTGGGCAAACTGGTAGCGGCGGCTGCAGGAGGCTCCACCCACTCCCATCCACCCCCGGGGTAATGCACACTCACATTTGTGAACCGGTAGGGAAAGTAAGTGAATTCCACCGCTGCTCTGTTTATACAAGGATTGTGTTAGCATTTTCAGCTGCTTCCTAAGTGTAGGAGAAGAAAGGGATAGTGATGTTGATTATTTTAGTGAGGTACTAGTTGCATCTTTGATTTTTGCTCCAGGGAGACTATATAACTCCCTAGATTGACTGCCTGGTTTGCAGACTATAGTTTCTCTTCCACTAAGAATTGAATCTCCTATCACCAGTATTCAAGGGGGGGGGGTTCTTAGGGAAGCCTGGAATACTTTTCTTACTGTCACAGGTTGTGCCTCTTTTTTAAGAAACTATTGATGAATGCTCTTTTGTGAGTTTTCTTCCAGAGGGAGTCTATGATAGCAATTGTTCCATTTCAGAGGAACGTCATTGGAGTGGGCTATGGTAGATAGTAGGGGCCTTGTTCTTGGTTGTTTTCTTCTAAGAGTGACGTGTCTCCATTGGTCTTACTCTTTGGTACATAGGTAGGCTCATTTTTTATGGAAGCTGTTCCCTATTGTGTTCGATTCAGGTATATTAGTTTTTTTCTTTATGTTCATATATGGGGGTCATCATTTTTTTTAGAAGCTGCTTGCTCCCTATTGTGTTTTATTTTTGTGTAGTCTAAAAACATAGATCCTGAAAACAGATCTAGCTTTAATAGAGTTTGTGGTTGAGGAATCTACTACAGGCTTGTACTACTACTGCTGCATTGAATATCACATGTAGTTTGGACACCATCCACTGCCTTTCCAAAACTTTATTTTCCATTTCATCTTTGTTATATGTGTTAGAGGAATTCTAGTAATATCTTTTGGTCCACAAAATATTATATTGATTGAAAGAGCCATGAAGAGCTACAACTATTTGGTAGAAATTTGTTGTTTTTCTCACTGATTTTCTCTGTATAGTAGAAGTTATCGTTAGGCATGTATATTTCTTCAGTTCTTTCTGCTACAATACTCATTGTATTGTAATAATATTATTAAATCTCATTAAAACTCAGGATATGTACATACACATGATATTTTACTTTTGCCCCTATTATACTTTTGTCATGTGCTTTTCTTTTAAACAGTAAAGAAAAAGTGTCATGCAAGAAGATAAGAATATGAAAGTGGAGCTTGCCTATTCCCCTTTTTTAAAACAAAAACAAAACTGCTGTTCCAGTGTTGAATTATTTTATGTTTTGGTGCCAGGCAATTCCTATGAGATATCTTTATTTTTCTTGGTACTAGATTTTACAATGAGAAGGATTGTTTTATATTTGTCTCTGATGGTCCCATTGGTTCCAAATTGCCCATTTTCAGAAAGTTAGCTATTTTTAATGTCTTGAATGGGAAACAATTCATTGGTGTAAAAATGGAATTACTTGGCAAAGTTTACACCCTTGCGGTCTATTTCATAGCCATAAAACATGACAGATTTTGCTATTCATTAAAATAGGGGAAAGTTAACTAAAAAAACCCAAGACATAATTTTGTCACGATCATTACAAAGTATGTGACATTTGTTTTCAAATATTTATTCAAAGTGCAAATCCTATCAGGTTTATTTTTTTTCTTTGTTAAGGCAAATGAAGGAAACAAAATTCCAGTATTTTGTTGGAATAAGCATTTCAGAAAAGTACTCCTCAGCTATAATTTTACAGTTTTCTGCTTAATGTTTTTTCCACACAACTGTGTCTTAATTCTTTTGATATAACTGATAAAAAAGATTATAGACTTCTGTACTGTTCTATAGCAGGAAGATAGTAGTAAATTAGAAATAATCATTATCACTAACACTGAAAAATGCATTATTTTAAAAATGTGTTATGCCTTCTGATCAATCAGTAATAATAACTTAAATTTTTGCTATGTCAAAGGGCAGAGGATCAAAAAACAGCACAAGTATATTTCACACTGTATGCATAACTTGATGCTCTTTCTTATGGATTCAGAATCCAACAAGTAGAAGGTAAGATTAAGCACAATTGACTTGATTCTCCAGCTGTTTCATGTCACAGTGTGCCTGTACATTGATTTCACATTCTACAGAAAAAAATAACCTGCCAGAAGTAATAACCTAACAACATAATATAGAGGTTTTCCAAACCAGGAAAACTATATTCCTCTCTTCTTTCAGAGCATTCAAATTTCATCTGTCATTGAATCTTCCTTTCTGTGCACTAAGTAATAATGAATGAAGTTCCTGTGAAAGAATTAATAAAGAAATGACCCATTTCCTCAAGGTGGTAAGGCTTTTGAATTAAACATTACTGAATTGTCATTGCCCCATCCTTAACAAAAGCACCATAATAACTACCTTTCAAAGAAGTTTCTCTATGCTGAATTTTATTTTTAGAAGTCAGTGGGGAAGTACCAGTTGTATAAAGCTATTCTAGATTTTTTTTTTAAAAAAAAGAAAAAGGTCCTCTGACTTCCTCACCATTATAAGAGGAGAGAATCATTGTTCCTTGGTTGACAAATTATTTGTCTTGTGGAAAGATTCAAAAGAGACAATATGTTACTCTGATCGGGCTTTAGATGCAGAAAGCTGAATGAGATTACTGCTCTTTTCTGTAGCATTTCTTTTGCTTAAGAGTGAAGTGCAGGTTATTTTAAGATAGAGATGGCCATCCTTCAGACATGTAATGGCCCAACAATTTGTTTTCGCACACAGTTCTCTATGAGATTGTACAATCTGTGGTTTTTCAGTTGGCAAACAAGGAAAACAAAAGAAAATTGCCATGTTAAACATCAACTAATCTGTCTCTCTTACCCATAAAATAGGAACTAAACAGACTGACAAAACTATCAATCTTTAGATAGTACTGTAGATCACATCACTGTATCATTAGTAAAATTATTGTGCAGCAGGAAAATATCATTTTCACAAAGAACATTGATATCATTTAGTAATCACAGTTGTGATTGGCAACTTGAGTGTTAAGCGAAGTGGTTGCTAAATGAAACAGCAACTGTGATAATGGCCTGCTTTAGCTTTCTTTTGCTTTACAGACCTGCAAAGACCTTAAATGTGCAGATTGATTGCAAAGTTACTTTTTCATCATTGTTATAACTACGAATGGTCACTAAATGAGGTAGATGCTAAAGGACGTCCCAAAGATGCTTTTCCATGAGGCAATTGGACTTTCTTGTTTCTCTTTGAAGACATTTTGTTTCTTATCCAAGAAGCTTCTTTTGCTCTGACTGGATGATGAGGAAGGGAAGTGTTTTATTCTTGGGATGGACATGCTTCTGCCTTAGTGTATTCTTGGGTTTAAAGTGTACACATATGTTATGGTGGCTGAAGATCCTCCTGAGCTTTTCCCCACCATCCAGTTAGAGCTGGAGAAGCTGCTTGGATAAGAAGCAAAATGTCTTCAAAGAAAAACAAGAAAGTCCAGTTGCCTCTTGAAAAAGCACCTTTGGGACAACTATGATCTGGATGACTGAGAATCTCCATAGACATTTTGCTAAAGGATGAGTACTTGTACAGTCACTGAACAAAGATTCAAGATACATGTTCTTTGTATTGTAGAATATAAAAAGACCTGGGCTACCAATAATCAGAGCGAAGCAGCAGACTGAGCTAGATGGTAGCAAAGTACTGAATAGCAGGAAAAATCTGAATGCCACCTGGTCTATCCTGCTTCTATAGACCTTCAATTCATTCGAGCAAAGTCAGATAAGAAATGAACCCTTGCCTAAGGTCCTACTGGAAATTGGGGGGGGGGGCTTAATCAGCAAGAGCAGCTGCTGTCAGACTCTGAAGATGAAACACCTGTGTTGCTACCATCACAAGGACCCACTGTAAAGGCTTCCTGCATGGAAAAGAGAACAGAGAAAAGGAGATGCACCAATGGTGGGATTCAAATAATTTAACAATTGGTTCTCTGCCCCAATGACCAGCTGGGTAGGCATGGCTCAGTGGTCATGTGACTGAATGGGCATGGCAACTTGACGTCACTCACATCAATGGGCGCTTCGCCTTAGCTGTTGCAATGTAATAACCTCACTCTGGCCAGCTTTTTTAGTTTTTTATGGTTTACAATTTTATTAATTGTTACATTTATATACTGCCTGACTCCCAGCAATTTGTGGACTTGGAAACTTTCAGACTTTAATAAGACAAACTTACTTTATTTTTTGAATTTCTTTCCTGCTTTCTTTGTGTGTACTGTGCTCAAGTTTTCCTGCTGCTGTAATGGGACAACTTGCCACAGCCGACTCACCATAGCCAATTCTCTGCGGCCAGCTCTCCATGGCCAACTCACCACAGGCCAATTGGCCATGGCCACCAGACCAATTGCTGTGGGACAATTCAACAATTCAATTTAATTATCTAAAATAATTAAAAAATATTGTAATTTTTATCATTCAAATTTTATTTCATCCCTCTTTGGCATCCTTTCTTTAATGCTTTTATTCAACTATTTCTTCAATATTAGTGTAATGCTTGTTCCATGGTGAGTTGTCCACAGCGAGTTGGCTATGGCAAGTTGGCCATGATGAAGTGTCATAGATTTCCTCTCTCCACATACCCACTGCTTGACATTTATTCTAAAAGACCAAAAGTAAAACTTGCAATCACCTCTTTGGAGTGTTTGTCTGTGTTTGTCCTGGACAGGACACAAATGATATGTGCATCATACAGACATCATGCAACTTGTGTGATTTATGTAATTATGTCACAGATAGAGTAATGCAATATTTGTGTAATGACATCATGTAATTTTACCTCATTGTGGTTTCTTACAGATGCCTATGCCTGCATTCCTTAGGCTACGTTGGAGATTCAAATGCAGTACAGAACACTTTGTCAGCAACAAGATTCAATTACCTCTCCTACAACTTTGGGATAAGGAAAAGAAGGAGATGCCATCTTGTTCTTCTCATGTAGGTAAACATATTGGGACCATAGAAAGGAGACCACAAAGTTTCTATTTCAGTTAAAATTTGGGTATTTACTACATCCAAAGTAGATCATTAATGGGTTGAGAGAACAGTTGAAAAGGGAAGGTCATAACAACAACAATGTTCAAAGCACCTACCAAGTATGCTTTTAATTTGAAATGCCAAGGATTAAACATATGCTGTATCTCACAATATGTTTAGGAAGTACATAGGTTTGAGCTTCAGTTTTTCCCCTTAATACTTCTTAATGTGTTTCCCCAATTTCCAGATTGAATAGAAAGATCTGGTGGATGTTTCTCCTTATATTATTCAATGTAATAATTCTTCATGCAATCAGGAATCATCATGTATGATGTCCAATTGTACTCATATTAAAAAACACTTCTTAACCATTCCTATTCAACCCCTCCATGTTAAATAGAAGTTTGCAAATAGCTGCTAAAGAGGGTTGATGATTTGTTTTGGATGGTGGGAGTGGGGATCATACTTGATTGGAAACACTAAGAACCAAGATATCCTAACATTGTGTTGAAGAAGACAAAGTCAACAGGTAATGGTCAAGTTTCATCATTCTTACTCAGATAGAGCTCTCATTGGTGTCATTTTGACCTGAGATGCTTCAATTACATGGTTATGTAAATCAAACATAAAGAGGGACACGATAGTCCTGAAATGATGAAACTGCCTTTTTAAGGGTTTCCTCACTTCCCAGCATAACAAATTAGAGTGTGTAAATAGAATATTGACAGAGTGTAAGCTGAATGATGAGAAGATATGAGAAGTCACAGCAAATCACCACCTGCTTAATATCAACAGTCATTGAGACTGATCATGGTAAATTTTACATGCACAATTCCACATTTGTCAGCTTTTCTGGAGATACGCAGCTTCCTGATTAGTTGATCATGGCTGAGCAGTTGATCCATCTGTTTCAGTATATGAAAAGTTGCTAGTCTAGTAAGCAAAATATTGTTGTCATATAATCAGTAGACATTTGACAGTAGCCTATTCTTTTTTCATTCAGGCAGGAATATTGCATCCTATTATCCACCCTGGCTAAAAATTGCTTGAAACGGGACAATAAAATCATTGCTTAGGAATAGAAACATATCACAATTTCTCCTTTCTATATCTTTCTTTTCTAAGTCTCTCAATTTTTGTTTCACAAATGTTACACTTATGCCAGTTTGGATTCACCTTGAATCCTTGGCATTCCGAAAGTGACAAAATTCTCAGTGTGAGACTAAAGAGGCAATACAATTTGCCTCAAAAAGGAGCTTTACATTTCTTCACTGTGCAAGGTGGGCAAGTGATGTCACATGTGCCTTAAAGTCACAGGGCAAATGTCCATAATTATATAATTTCCAAATTACAAAATTTGAGTTATTTGCTCAATGGTATCACGCTGCACAATTTGTACTAGATGACCACGTTCACTTGGCACTTGCCAAACATGTTTCCAGTATTTGGCTGAAAGTTCAGGAAAAAACTTTCTTTGCATGTACAGAAGTTTCTTTGGCATACAGTGAGTGTGAGTTGAATCAGGCAAAGGGAAACAAAATGGTCATTTTTACTCGTAGAAATGTGGAGGCCAAATCATTTTGCAAAGCAAAACAGCTTTGAAAGGATGCACTGAATCTTTGTTAAATAACTATCGAGCCGTAATTAGGACATTATAATGTGAAGTAAATGTAAAATCAAATGTCTGTTCAAACTGTATCCCTACAAAAGCACCATATACATTTGCAAACTACTTTGCTTCAGCAAAGTGTGAAATGTGGATTGCAAAGGTTGAGCTATGTAAACAAACTTGTAAAATATTGCCTACTGGGTTACCAATTATGGGAATGCAGTTGAAGTACATTTAAATTATATGTCAGGTAGTATTTTAGATTTGAACACAGCAATGTTCTCTTGGGAAAGGAGGGTCACAGAATCCCATTTATACATCCATGGTGATCATGAATGTAAGCATTACAGGGGTGGGGCTTGTGGTGTGAAACTGCAGTGTTGCTTTTGTCTTTCTGATGAAAGGACCAAGTACCTGGTGATATGTGTGAACAGCATCTGTCATGATTGTGTGGTTCCAGACAAATGAAGATTTTAATTAATATTTTAAACTACATTGTAACCACATTGCGAAACAAGATGAAATAAATTCCTCTTTTAAGAATGACTGAATGAAGTCTAATTTATGGCTGACCACTGATACACATTTAAATGAGTTTATCTTGACTAAGTAAATTATTTTTCCTCATTGAAATATTGTACTGATGCCAAATTTAATTGAACCAACATATGATAAACTTACTACAGAATCAAAATAATTTAATTTGAACAGGTAATCCAACATTTCTGGCATCCTAGATGCAGCCTCAGTGATACTATTTTTCTCCTTCAGCTCAAAACAGTTTCCAGTTTTCTTGCCTAAAAAAAGTTTAGACAAACTTCAACACATCACAGTATTCTTATCTGCTGCTTATATGAAAAGCCAAGTTTTGAAACTGAATCCTCCCATTAATTTTCATTACAATCACAGTCCAATGAATATAGTCAGATAATTGGTCATTTTGTCCTCCTATGCTTGCCATCATCTTTATTATGACTATGAGACATTTGAATTTTAATGTTCCCCAGAGTGAGAAGACACATGATAACAGTGTCTCTCATTAATCGTTTCAACCGATAGTGCTCAAATTAGCTGCACCTTTTCACCCACATTCCGAGGCACATTTGTGTTGCAGATGGTGGAGGTTTAATTTTATTTGCATATAAAAAGTATTTAGAGCAGAAAATGTCACAACGGGAGTCCATCCTCATGACAATGACATAATAAGATTTGAAATAATTTGCTCTATTACATGACTTATGAGGACAAAGGATTTCAGGAATGCAGCATGATTTTTCTCTTCCCCCCCCCCCCCCCAGCCATTGCCATTCTCCATCCTTTTGCCTCAAAGCCAGAAAGAAAAGGGGGAAAAGGACACAATTTTACCTTTTCATTGCCAACACAGATTCATTGCAATGCATCCTTCATGCTGATATTTTTGGAAACTCTTCTTTCTCTGTTCAGATATTCAGCCTGCTGGATTATATGGAATAGATTCAGTTTTTTAGAACAACATATCCCCCAAATTATGAGAATGTTATTCTGTACAAGCCTGGTATTCACACATATCACTTTGAATGGATATACAATTCATCTAATAGCTGTAATGTATTGCTTTATTAGATAGATTTATATTCTAAACACTCTTCCTTGGGAACTCAAGGCAGAGTACTTAGCACTAGGTTTTCCTGGTTGAGAGTGGACCTGAACCTGAATTTTTCAGGTTCAAGTTTTTAAGTGAGAAGCAGAGTGGAGAGAGGTGACTGCAAATGGCAAAAAGAAGACTGAAGATAGCAATAGCAATTAGACTTATATACTGTATAATATAAGTATTATATACTTATATGAAAATATGTTTTACATCCCTCTCTAAGCAGTTTCGAGTCAGCCTATTGCCCTCAACAATCTGGGTCTTCATTTTACCAAGCTCAGAAGGATGGAAAGCTGAGTCAACCTTGAGATGCTTAGAATCGAACTACTGGCAGTGGGCAGAGTTAGCCTGCAATGCTGCATTCTAACCACTATGCCACCATGGCTCTTGAAGATTGTCCAAGTTCTGCAGTCCAAGTTCTGCAGAAGTAGAATAGTCATCCAGGAGGGATGCAGGGAACCCCAAAGGGGCACATATTACCTATTGATGTATAAGAATGGAATTAGCATGAATTACCAATGGACTTAATAAGTTCACATGGAGAGAGAGGAATTAAAAGTGAAGCCACTTAAGATAAATACAATTGGGAAGTGATGGTATAAATATAGATTTCTTTAAAATGGTAACAAAGCAGTCAAGCAGAAATATTGCCTGGACAGCTAGAGATAAAAGAATCTTTTTTTCGTAATAGCAAATCAATAAATGTGGACAAAAATGTAAGCAAACATGCTAAATTTGCCTGCATAAAGTTATTTGGCATTCCAGTTTATTGATTCATCCATGGCAGTAATCTGATTCACTGCAGTAACAATGTTGAAGTTAAACATATACAGGTTAAATTTCAACTACTGCAAAAAAGATGGGCTACAAATGCAATTTATTCATTGCTTTCTGTATGTTTTCAAATGAATTGAAACTGCCTGATGCAGAAATAATGAAATCAGTCTATTAAAGCAGAACAGTGTTTTACCATTTCTAAGTTCCCGAATAACTGCAGCTGCTGAATGCATACAATCACTTCCTACTCAATATATATATATATATTATCAAGATTTTAAAAAGCAGTTTCAAAACAGAAAAATCAAAATCTATGGGATAATCAGCTGTATTTCTGAATGTGTGGACCTACCAAATGACCTGTACCTAATAGAATTATTTTATTGTCACTCTGATAGCTTAACATTGTGAAATTTAGGTTCCATAGACATTGATGATGGTTAAAAAGGGATCTCAATGCTGGGCTGATGTGATAAATGTGTCTATAAAAGACGAGGTAATGTGATAGACTACAGTAATATAGCTAGTTCCAAGGAAAGAGGGAGGATATCAAAGGAGAAGAACGAGGCAAGACAGCACAATCCAGATCTGGATCATGGAAAAAGAAAGAGATTTACCAAAGCAACTCCCTAGAATCTCCCAGGGTACCCGTTAGGTTAGAGGTGCATAGATTTATTCTGGCAAGATTCTGTCCATATGTTGAAGGCAAATAAAGAACTGAAATTTGGTTGGATATGTTATGCTAGCCCATTTTTCTTGGGCTAGGGTTGATATCTGCAGAATGACTATATTTTGTCTTCTTTATTATACAGTGCTAGCTAAATTGCAGTCTTGTGGATAAATCATATGGGAATCACAATCACATGAACTAATTGTACTTTATTGTAAAGCTACATTGAGATAATCTTGCAAGTCTGAAAGTATAAATCTCCCACTTCCCTCCATTTTCCTTTGCCACCTAAGAAACTAGGGAAACTTTTTTGAACATCTTTCCCTACCAACTAGTCAGTTGCAGGCTATGCTGTCTCTTATATGACCATTACCTTGGTAGCGTCTTTTTGCCAATTCTCACAAAATCTTCCCACATTTCATTTTGAACCTTAATTCTTGACATAGAGTATATTCAAGGTCTTGGATTTGAGCCCTTCCTTGGAAGATTTGCTAAGAACAAATGAGTCAACTGGGCACGATCTATGATGGAGTCAAACCTTTTTAACTGTAATATTTCATTTCTAATTCTGTAGCGTACCTGTCAATGAAGAAGTGATCTTCAACCTAATTATATTAGTTCATGTTCTTTCAGCTTGAAATTGCTCTAGGGATCTCAGACAATTTGAAATATAGTACAAGGTTCTGAGATAATATGTCTAAGCAACTGTCATCCTCTTGCTCTAATAGATTTTGCTAGTTCTTCTGCACAGACTCTTTATCTATCCCTTATGGATGCACTTCAGTGTTTGAATTATGCAAGACCCATGTCACACAAGCAGTGACAGAAAGTCAATATTCTATTTACTTTTTTTATCACAGCACTTGTAATTTGGAATTATTCCACTTCATAGTATTAAATTGGAAATTGTATGCTAACCATAACTTTAAGCTATCTTTTTTTTCTTTTAAAGGCAAAGATAAGCACATGTTTAATTCATGCCCTTGCTCACTCTTCCTATTTCAAAACAAATAGACTTCCTTTTTTTCTGTGTCAAAGAGCTCCATTAAATGTAGCTGAAAATAAAAATTTAAATATGACTCTCTACTGAAAACCAGTGTCAGAGCTGATTAAACTATGAGGTAATTAACTGAATAAGAAGGTTGGGAAGGGCAGGACTTGAAATCATATCAGTACAGTTGTCCAATATTTATGTTAGCTTAATTCAAGATTTGACCTTCCCCGTTCTTTGAGCATTTAGAGAAATAAAGGAAATTTTGCAAACAAGTACAATGTTATATCAAAGAGATTAGATGCACAGATCTATCAAAGAACTTTATAGCCAGTGGAATAAATAAACAGTCAATGCAAATGGTTCCCTTATGGCTTCCTGGACAGGACTTTGGTCTGTCACCAGCTCAAACCTAGTCACTGTCTACTGCAGGGCCAGCTCATACTCATAGAAACTAAGCACTTATTTGGGTAATATAACTGATGGGGTGAAGAGGCTACTGGAAGTTTGCTACAGGTTAATGGCCTTAGTGTATACTAATCAGGAAGAATATTAGATGACTATAAAAATTACAGAAAACTCTAACTGCTTGCTGAACTCCTTCTCATCTGAAGTTTTGCTAGAGTTCTGAAGTTCTGCTTTCCAGATCTGATAGCATCTTTTCCCAAGAAAGCACCCAACTGTTGCTTCCATTACTCCCTGAGCACATCTGTCCTTCCTGGTTAAGGCACCAAATGGCTTGTAGATACTTTTATATCCCTCATAGAAACAGGGATAGTCTGAGTTCTAGTCTTAGCTTAGCCATGAAAGCCAGTTTAGCAACCTTGGGCTAGTTACTCTTTCTCAGCCCAGCTCACATCACAGGGTTGTTGTTGTGGGGAACATTGGAGAAAGAAGGAAGAAGGAAGAAGATGGACTACTACATGTGTGACTTAATACGTGTGTTTCCACTCTGAGTTGTTTATAAGAAAATGATAAAGGCAGGATATAAATAATGTATTTCAAAATAGTCATTAGTTCTTCATCTGATGACTCTGTTGGAAGCTTAATATATACCTTTGATTACAGTTATAGAAATTTATGTTTGGGCTTAAATAATTAATACAGATTATCTACATAAACAAATAGAGAGGAAGTGGAAATATTGATAAATCTAAAATCTATCAATGTTAACAATATCTGAACAAATGACCACATTACTATCCCAACCTACAACACTTTGAGTTTCTCCATGACAGAAAAGTAGAATATAAATAAAATAATGAATTAAACATAATGGTTCTTTCTGTGGAGAGGTAAGATATATTGCGGAACTGAACTGTGTGAAAGCTGTCCTCTTTTGATCTTGGATATGTCTATATCTAATTAAGCAACTATTAAGTTTTTAATAAACATTACATACTGCATGAAATAAAGATATGGAGGTCAGAATATTGACAACTGAAATCTCAAGCATAAATAGAGATTTGGGGTTATATTTTTGATCCTTTATATTTCAAATACTGGTAATTTATACATAGACAAATGTATTATTTACAAAATTTATGGGCTATATACTTTCCTTTTTAAAAAAAACTCCAAGCTCAGTTGGGCCGTTGGGTCATTTTTCGCCCTCCCCAGACTTCAGGAAAGCCTCCAGAACCTGGGGAGGGCAAAAATCAAGCCCAATGGGCCAACCAGAAGTTCATTCCTGAACTTCTGGTTGCGCCATTGGGCCTGTTTTTCACCCTCTCTAGGCTCTGGAGGCTTTCTAAAACCTGGAGAGGGTGAAAACAGTCTCCCCTGGCCCTCCGGAAGGCTAAAAAACAGCTGGCTGGCATGCACATGCATGCCGGAGCTGACGGCTGCCATGCCGGCAAAGATGGCTATGTGTGCTAGCTGTGGCACACGTGCCAAAGGTTCACCATCCTGGGGCTATAAGAATACAATGGAAAAAGGAAAAAAAAGTGACTAATTCTCATCATTAAACCAAATATTGTATTTCTGAACTAGCTATTTCTCTTATCAAAACTGTCTTCTCATTCACTATTATTATGCCAAGAATTACTTCGTTGGAAGATAAAATGCCTTAAATGCATTGTTAAATTCAAATGACAGATGTATGTATCTAAATTAGCATTGATGGCAATGTGATAAGTAAACACATTTCATAAGGGACTGTTTCAATTAAAACTCCATTTGAAGTCCATCTTTTAAATGAGTGATTAATGAAATAATTTGAATTTTGCAGTGTAAGGAAGATACAAAGATTAAAAGAAACAGTTCTTTAGAAACAGTACAGCTAGCTATGTATGACAAGAAAGATGAGTTGATAGGGCTAATTTTTTCTAGCGCTTCTTCCCCAGATATACGAGGTTTGACATTTTTCACTATTGTCTATATTTTTCTGATTTGGTCCAGAATTTATAACCTGAATCCTGGACTTTTAGCAAGCAGATAAAAAGAAAAAAAAATGAGTTAAGGAGTTGTACATTATTCAATGCTTCTTAGAATACTGCAGAATTGGTAAATCCCATAAAAATATTGAATTCCACCAAAACACCAGTCAAGTGTTTAAAAAGACTATGCCTTCTTAAAATACTTTGTATTGACAAATCCAAGAGGGAAAAAATAGGTTGGAATAGTGAAATTAAACTGTCCAATTTTCACCTAATATCACCAATCTTATGAAATAAGAAGTTAGCTGCCAATTATTTCATATGTCAACGTTTCCTCCCATTAGCAGTTGATGGACATGCTTCTGAATATGCTTTCTGCTTTCATCAAAAAATAATCTCTTAACAGAAAATCATGTTTTCCTAACTCTGGCACTCTTTTATTCTCTACTAAGCTTCCTATTTGTATGTGTATGGGTGCCTGCCTGTCCGTCCGTCCGTCCGTCCGTCCATCCATCCATCCATCCATCCATCCATCCATCCATCCATCCATCCATCTATCTAATCTTTTGAGAGCAGGTATCAGAGTTTCATTTTAATGTGTGTCATTGTGTACACAGAAAAGTTACAATAAAGTTTATCTTATGTCTTGCCTTGCCATCTTATCTCATTCTCCCTTAGTCGTGAATAGGTGAATAGCATATTGCACACCCTGGGAAGTATTGGGCAGCATAAGCAATTGTGCTGTTCTTCAAGGCTCATGCCCAAGACATCATTTCTCAGTGTCAGGACTGAAGTTGAAGGGTGAGGTGGCAGCTGGCTGAGATTGCTAAAGGCCCCAGGTCTCAGCCTAGTCCTAAAGCTGTGGCCAAGTGTCTCTGTGCAGGGCAACCTAGATCTAGATGGAAATAGGTTGGTATGGGGAACTGGTGGCATGTCTCAGTGGCAGGACTAGTCTTAGCCAGTGCAAGCTGTTGAAGACCATGGATGTTTACTTCACATCCAGTCTTGTTCTTGTCACTGACAAGTGCTGCAGCTGGGGGCAGCTGAGGCTTTCCACCATACTGCAGCACCTCCATACAATCACATACTGCTTACATCTGACATCCCAGGGCCTCCCCCATTCTCCTGAGGCAACCACTCATTCCTTACCTGGGACTCCATCTCTTAATCATCTGTGAGACACCTAACAACTGGGACTGCCACTGCCCAGACTGCAAGTATTAAGCAAAGTGAGCATGTAACATCCTGCTTTACAACCATTTTGATCAATGACCAAAATTCTGGTCCTAATTGTGATCATAGGTCCAAGACTATCTGTAACAAGGATAAATGAGACTTGGACTTTCTAAGCAGATTCCCCAAATCTAGCTCCTTAAGCAAGCAGCATTTGGTATTCAATCAGAATGAAAAATGAAAAATTGCCACTGAAATTTAAGTTTTTTTCTTGTACAACACTAACTCTTTTGAATATGTATGAAAATTGTAATGAACAAAAAAGGGGTACTTCCCACCTGAGATCAACTTGTCAGAATATTTAAATCTTTTAAATTTGTTCTTCTCTCTTTTATTAAATGCAAAGAAGCCTTGCTTTCCTGGATCTCAACACAGTGGACCACATTCCATGGTGATTTACACCATTTCTGACCGTTTATACCACTTGTATTACAAATATATCATGCAGATGATATAAATGATCAAATGGTATTGTGTCATTTCCCTCACTACAGTGAGGCATGGCTAGGTATGATTGGTACAGATAATAAGTCCCATGAAGTGGTCAAATTTGCACTATTCAAAGTTATATTTATATGTAAAAATATGGCAATTGTTTCCAACCCAATAGAAATAGGCAATGAAAAAAAAATAAACATGCATCTTCATGTTTATTAATGAAATGTTAATTTTAACTATTCCCAGAGTGGCTATAGAAAGAAAAAAGTTAAAAATGTACCATAGATTCAAGTATTGTGGCATCTTGTCCTATTTTAGTGTTTTTATCTGGGGAAAGTTTCCTTTTCTCCATGTTGTACATTTGAAGACAAACAAGTACAGACTGAAGTAACAGCATTTAAAACCCTAGCAAAAATCTGGTAAACACAACTGTGCATAACAACTCCCAATCACAGGGAACGTAGGAATCCAGTAGCCAGAACAAAATGGCAGCCTATGACAGTAACTAGCCACTGGAGGGAAAGAGGTGTGTCAGGCCCTGTAGCCAGTTGAAGTTGGGGCTGCTACTAGGATGAAGTGAATTGCTAAAAACCACCTGCTTTGACAGACTCAGATAAGAAACAGCCATTTTGAATCTTAGCTAAAATGAAAACATGGTTGTGAGATGCATTTTCAGGGAGCTAGGGTAGGAGGATTATATCCTCCATCCCTACACTTAGAATCTAACTCAAGATTATGAAGTCTTGAAATGGAAGCATGAGAAAGATACTCAAAGGATTTATTGATTATATGTCATAAATGTATTTTTAGCTGGTAATTATTTATTAAATTTATATGTCACCCATCCAGAGTCTCTAATCTGATCTTTCATATCTCAATGTTTTTTCATAGTGTCAGGATTGGATCTCACAAGAAAGAAGAAAGAAAGAAAGAAAGAAAGAAAGAAAGAAAGAAAGAAAGAAAGAAAGAAAGAAAGAGTAGAAAAGCTGAAGACTGAGAAAGTATAAATCTTATATCAGAAAATACTAGAAAACGGTAATTTCCTAAGATGAATCGAAGGTGGAGATAAGAAAAAGGACGTGGAAAGTGCTTGTGACAGCGCGAAAAGAATTATCTTTACAGAGTACCATATATAACTGTGGAATTATGCTAATAGGAATATGAAAAACATGCTTTATGGGATGATAAAGTGAAAGAAGTTCTAGATGACAAATATTGTATCAAAGATTCTGCTTTAAAACATGAGAATAAAAAAAATTACAACAGGTATAAAAGGTAAAAGATACAGTAGTTGCAAAGAAGGTGGAAAAGGGAAGCAAGAAATGATTAAAATAAAAAAGATTTGACATGATTTGATGGAAATTAAAAATGCTCTATAAATGGGTGAAAGGGAATAAACAATATGACTATAAAGAGAATGAGGGGGGAAATCACTGTATTGTAATGGTAGTGTGAAAGAATAGTACATGAATCACATAAATGTGACTCTCAAGAAGAGGAAATAAACAACATTTATGTAAAGGAAGTCATAAATGTTATGACAATGTTGAAAAAATTGTAAGTCTACAGATGTTCCTATAACTGAAGCTCAAATATGCAAATGTAGTGGCGATGTAGCTTGTTTCAAATGTGTGTAAAGACTGCATTTGTGGTTGATTGATTTGAAGAATGCCTTTGTTGTTATCTATACAAATAGAAATGTAGCAATAGTGAATGCAAAGGTAACAGGGTGATTAACTTATTAAGTTAACTTAATGTGTGCTTGTTTGGCCGATTTTTGACTGAAATGGTACAAAAGATGGAGAGTAAGCAAAATTTGAAAAGCATACTATGGCTGTCAACTAGCAAAGCAATCATGGTCTGCTCTCGCATTGCGATTGGGAGGAAGGGGGGAGAACTGATGGAGCACTTCAGCAGCCACATTCAGAAGCACATTCCATGCATACATTTCTCAAGGTTAGATCTCAGATTATTGGAACTGGCCTGAAAGTTGGGGCTTTTACAGCCCACGGAAATGCCTCATTGGACAATGTGATTAATGACACACTCTGAGAGGAGGGAGAAAACAGGGCCACAGTTGAGCCATAAATCACGTGCGGCAAAGTTGACCTCAAACGGGAAGAGTGCTGACATGTTGCTCCTAATAAATAACTGGACTTCTTTTGAAATTTGGCTCGAGGTTCATGAGTTAATTAGGGCATCTGTTGGTACCCTGACAGTGGCTTTATACTGTTTAGGTGTGAATCCCAGATTTTTGCTCTTTAGCAGGTCAAACATTGAGGAATGTTTGACCTTGAGAAAGCAAGTTAATTGTTGATTTAAAGAAATCTGTGAATAGGCTTATATTATGGTTTTAAATTATGGTTGAAGAATTGAATGGTGATTGAATGTGATAAGAGTCTATCTGTAAATTAGAATGTGAGAGAATAAGTGGAATGTTTAGAGAGTGCTTCAATACTGAGCAAGGACTAAGACAAAGATTTGTGATATCTCTTTGGTTGTTTATTATGTTTATAGAAAAATATAAAAGGAATGCCTATGGTGTTTTGGTTAAGAATGAGAATGTGCTTCAATTTTGTATGCAGACAATGTTATGTTATTGGCTTGAAAACTCAAATGATTTGCAACTACTTAGACCACAGTAGGTTTGTCTGACAGGGAAAATGGAGTGAACAATTGCAAGCTACACATAAGTACCCCAAAACTAGAGCAAAAAGATCAATTTGTACACCTTGGCAGAATGTTTAATTACAATGAGAAAATGGATTTTTAAATGTGCAAATGCTGATAGAAAGACAGAAGAGATCATATGGTTTGTTGTCAGGAATTAATGTTTATTGAAAGGTGAAAATGGCTATAAGAGAATGCTTTGCCAAGTTTCTTACATGGAAATGAAAGTTGAATATGTCAGAAGAAGCATAAAAATAATTTGAATGCGGTGGGAATGGGTTAGGGAACAACTTGGTGTGATAAAACAAGAAAAGTGAATGGCTGCTGAATGAATGTGGACGAAATACAAATCTGAGCGACCAAAAAAAATTTTTTTTTGAGTTGGTTCAATCATTGAGGGAGAATGGATGGGAATGGAAAGGTTGAGATATTTAAGCTTGGTTGATATTGATGAGATATTCAACAACAGACAGGAGGTGTAAAGAATAAAAGGCAATGAATGAACCATGATATGGATTAATTCAGTGGAAGGATGCTTTTTAAAATATATGCATGGAGAGCTTTTTAAAATAATAGTGTTAACTAGATTTAGCTATACTTCCTTTTCTGTTTCCTAATTCATGTGTTTATTTAGCTTATGAATTGTTCCTCCATTGTTTAGCTTTGTATGTCTGTATACACACAGACACACACAGACACACACAAACACACACACTTTTATGTACATAGAAGGAAAATGAAAATACTTGAGTAGCAAATAATGCTGAAATGAGCTTATATTTTCACTTTTTCAGCCTACAGAGTTTTGAATACAATTTGACACCACCTCAGGATTCAATTTACATGTTTACAGACGGATCTCTCATCACATCTATGACTGTCTTTTAATACAAGCATGAGTGAGTCATCTCACTCATTTTTATCCCTACGTCTTGTTTTTCTTTCTTTTCCTTTTTGTATGACTTGATCTTTCCATTTGGAACACTTGCCAAAACTTTATGAACTGTATTTTATAACAGCATCACTGAGGCGGTCTGGGCAGGTCCGACGCCAGCCCGCCTAGTTAAGCGATTATGCATGTGCTTTGTTCGCACAAGTGCCCTCGCTGGGGAGGAAGGAGTGCTACATCCTCGACTTGCGACCAGTCCTAAAGTCCTTGACTTATGATCTGCTGCAAGTCCTCAACTTACGATTGACAGTTGGCAACAGCTCAGCCGTGCCTGATTGGCCAAGGCGTGGCTGGCTGAGTGCGGGCTGCCTGAAGCATTCCCATTGGTCGCCCTGCTTGACAGCTCTCATATAAATAGCTGTCAAGCAGGGCGAGGTGCTGAATCACTGTACATAGTTGTTCTAAGACCATAGTTGGTCTAAGGCTGTTTTTTCTGTTGTGAAGACGTTCTCTATCCATGGCAATTTGTGCCAGATGCAATTTTAAACACTCGTCAGAGCAGTTTTGGATTGAAAATTACTTACTAATATTTTCTATTTGCTTTTTAATTCTTTATGTAAGAGAAAGTGGGTAAATTTTTGTTTCTGCTGAGAGTCACACACTCTCAAAAAGACTTTGTGGGTGATTGCATCTAGTAGAAGATGTGTCAACCCTCAAAACGACTTCAGCCACAAGAATGGCTGAAGTTGAAGTCGTTTTGAGAGTTGACAAATCTTCTACTTTCATTTCGTTTCTGAGTTGCCACTCTTGGGTGGAGGGAGTCAGAAAGTATTGGAATGTGGTGCCTTAAACTACTAGACAAACCATTGACCGGAATGAGCATGAGAGCCAAGATCGTGGCAGCAAACATCTGCTGAAACCAAGGGTGAAGCTGCTGCTGGACTAATTGGTTAACGTGACCTAAGACACCTGAGGGGGATGGGAAGTTTCTACTCTTTTAACTACCATAAAGAGTGGGAATTACTTAGAGCTAGCTTCATCTTTCTAAGTGTCGATACGATGTACTCAATAAAAGGTCTTTTGAGCCTGACTGAAGCCTCAGAGTCCTGATTTATTTGGGTTCATTTTCAGAACCATGACATCATGATTGTATAGGATTAAATAGAAAATGGAACTTTATTTAACAATATTGAGTCCAACTTCTCTTGATATGGAGGAAGACATGTATACACATGTGTTGTGACCCAGCAGGAGCCGTTGGAGCTGCCACCAGACTCCGACAGTGAGGGGCCCTATGAGTCAGCTCTGGAGGATGTGGAGGACCCTGGAGAGGGTTCCGACTCCAAGCAGGGTGCAGAGAGGATGGTTGGCCACCATAAGGCGCCTGAGCCTTGGACCAGTGGGGAGGAGACAAGGGAGTGTGATCTGGATGTCATGCATTAGAGAAGTGGGGAGGAGCCAAGGGAGTTGTTGCCTGGCACCAAAGAGCTAATAGGTGTAAGGAACAGTTGCACAGTTACAGGAGATAATTGCACTCAGCTGGTTGTAATTAGGCTCCTCTCAAGACTATAAAAGGAATGATTGTGCACACACCCTTTTGCAGGAGTCAGCGTATTCACTTGAACTGGAGAACTCTTGGGGCTAGCTTGGTAGGCTGGATTGCTGCCAAGGTTAGTCTGTGCTGGATTGCTGCCACCGCCTTGTCTGAGCTGGATTGCTGCCAAGGCCTGTACTGTGCTGGATTGCTGCCAAGGTCCTGTCTGTGTATTAAAAAATTCTTGAAGTATCTTTGTCTCAGCGTGCTTTGGTGTAGGACGAGGGGTGGGTGAGAACACACATGTATGCATTGCACATACACAAATGTTCAAAATGTCCTTACAATGACCAGGATGCAACTAAGTCGAGAGCCAGAATATATTGCAATCTGCAGAACATCCACAGAACTGTCTGCTATAAATGCAAGGAGATTTCCTGTTATAATACAGGAATTAAGTAAATTGAGTAGACTGCTCTTATAGCCATTGCAACCTCTTCTCTACATTTCTACAAAATATTGGAGACCTTGCAATTGGTATCCAGATTGTGTTGAGGGACAAATCTGTATCTCGTTATTTGGGTGACTGAGAAGAGACAAGGTACTCAAGTAATTATTTTCCAACAATACTAATGGCGGAAACGGCTGAAGCAAGAAGTAGGTGGAAACAATTCAAGCAGTCTATTTTTCTCTCTTTCCTTCTCTCTCTTTTTCTAAAACTCTCATGCAGAAAGGACAGGCAGCTGTAACCAAGAGATAGAGAGATTGCTTGCAAATTAAATTGATGGACTCATAAAACTAAATCAAGAGCCACAGCTGTCAATCCTTATATAACTTACAGTAGTAAAAAGTGATCTTCATAGTTGCAGACATATGGAATACAATGTCGAGGAAAAATACCAAATTAAGAAAAATGTACATGAAAGTGAAAGATGAAAAATAAAGCTGAGTAATTACTTTAGTGTGCCAAATACATTTTATGACAAATGAAAGGACAATCCAGGAAATGAGAATGTAAATTTAACTCCAGTTCCTAAGAAGGAAAGTAGTAAAAAATAACAGAGAACCATTTGCTGGAGAATATTGCTCTTTAGAAGAGTACAGAATGTATGATAATGTGTTCTTATTGACAGATTGGTGATACAACTTTAAAAAGAAATCTGTCTCACTGTATGTGAAACATTAAGAAAAAGAGAAAACAAATGGGAAAGAAATGGTCTAAATATCTCAAATCATAAACAGGTAAAAGCTGTAGAAAGTTTTCTAAGATCAAGAGAATATTAGTATTGAAAATTACTACCGTATTTTTGGAGTATAAGATGCACCGGAATATAAGACGCACCAAGGTTTTGAAGAGGCAAATTTTTAAAAAGTAGGTAGGTAGATAGAGGGATAAAGAGGGTAAGAAGAGGAGAGAAATACAGTAGGTAGGTAGGGAGAGAGAGAGTAGGTAGGCAGGTAGATAAAGGGGGAGAGAGAGAGAGAGAGAGAAATAGAGATAGCAAGAGAAATACAGTAGATAAGTAGGGAGGGAGAGAGTGTGTGTGTGTGAAGGTAGGTTGGTAGGTAGAGGGATGGAGAGAGAGAGAGAGACAAAGAGAAATACAGTAGATAGGTAGGGAGAGAGAGAGGGAGGGAGTAGGTAGGTACGTAGCTGGTTAGAAGGGGAGAGGAAGAGGAAAAAAAACAGTAGATAAGTAGGGAGAGAGAGAGAGTAGGTAGGTAAGTAGATAGATAGAAGGAGAGAGGAGGAGAGAGGTAGGTAGGGAGCAAGGACATGCAGTCACTGGAGGCAGGGGAGGCGGGGCCTCACCAGTCTCATGAGGAAAAGGAAAGAATTTTTAAAATAATTAAAAAGGCCAAGGTAATTGCTGCAAGACTCCAAGTCACAGTGACTCTGAGTCTGCTTAGTGCTAACTGTAGGGGGAGGCGAGAGAACTATGGGCCTCCTTTGCATAAGGAATTTTTTGCCTTTTAAGAGTTAAGCAAGGGTAAAAAGCGAAAAATTCCTTCTGCAAATGAGGCACGTGATTCTCTCTCCTCCTCCTGCAGAGGGCACTTTGTTTAGAGACTTTTTTAAAACATTCAAGCAGAGTCATCCACGTGGTGACTCTAGCACCAACTATCCTAGCCTGCCTGGTCCTGGCTAGATCAAATCTTGCATTTTTGATGGAGCTGAAAGGTAAGTGGGTCAGAGGGAGGGGGCAGGGGGGAGAAATTCAAAATTATTTGTAATGTAAGTAATTGCAATTTGTTTTGTGTGTGTGTGTGTGTGTGTGTGTGTGTGTGTGTGTTTACCCGCCTCTGCTGGCACACGGGCTGGCACATTTTTCGGCCCGCCATAGAGCAAAACATGTCCTGGTTTGTGGCCGAGAGGCACACTGGCACTTTAAAGTGCATGCCACTGCCCCGCTGTATGGCCAGATTGGCAGCATGCACTTTAAAGTGCCAGCGTGCCTCCCGGCCACAAACCAGGATATGTTTCGCTCTATGGTGGGCTGAGGCGGCATGCACTTTAAAGTGCATGCTTTCCGGGCCGGCCATTCAGTGGGACATGCTTGATGTGCTCCATCCCGGCAGGCGGAGAGGGCGAGGGAGGAATGGAGGCGACGGGGGCAGCGAAGTGAGGCTGTTCGGGCGTCTGAGCCAGCCTGGGGGACGAGGGGCGGTCACAGGCTCCAGAAGCTGAGAGGCCTCAGAAAATCTACTTAGCACGGGCGTGGGGATGGCAGCAGGAGCTTATGTGGCACAGCAGATCTCCTAGGACCTCCTAGGTGCCGGCTGCACCACTCATTACCATCAGTCGACCCATGTTCAGCAAAGTAAGCACGGGGAAATCCTTTGCAGGCGGCTAAGACTGGCCGCCCACAAAGGACCTCCCCAGACTTGTTTTGATGAGTGTGGGGTGACTGACAGTAGTTTGCGCCGGCCGCATCCGCTCAAACTAGCCTCAAACTAGCCTCAGCGCCTCCTGTTCAGCAAAACAAGCCCGGGGAGGTCCTTTGTGGGCGGCCAGTCTTATCCACTTGTGCCCGGCACTGCAGCTGAAGTGAAGCCCCAAAGCCCCCGCTGCCACCGGAATATCTGCTGCCACCTCCTCCTCCTCCAACAGCACTGCCGGATTAGCCACCCAACACTGCGGCTGAGGTGAAGCCGGCAAAGGTCCCACTGGCGCCTCCTCCCATGGAAGCAGCATCTCCCCCTTCACTCGGAGCACCTGAGCTGGGCTCGCGTTAACCCTGCCCCCTCCTCCTCCGCCGTGCTTTTGAGGAGCCATGAGTCCACGGGAGGGAGCGGGAACAGGAAAAAAGGCCACAGTGCCAGGCAGCAAATGTGGTGGTGCTGTTGGAGGAGGAGGAGGAGGAGGCAGCAGTAGTTATTCTGGTAGTGGCGGCGGCTCGTCGGCATCTTCAGTGGCAGCCCTCCCCCCGCCGTGAAGAAAGCGAAGTGGAGCAGATCCATGCAGATGACGTCATCGCAAAATGACTGGAGAAGGAATTCTGGGAGTTGAAGTCCACAAATCTTAAAGCTGTGCCGTGGCTTCAGCGGGGCTTTCGCACTTGCCTCACCGGCCATGAAGCTCACCGCATATCACTGGTAGGGAGAGAGAGTAGGTAGGTAGATAGATACAATATAATACAAAAGCAGAGTTGGAAGGGACCTTGGAGGTTTTCTAGTCCAACCCCCTGCCTAGGCAGGAAACCCTATACTGTTTCAGACAAATGTCTATCCAACATCTTCTTAAAGACTTCCAGTGTTGGGGTATTCACAACTTCTGGAGGCAAACTGTTCCACTGATTAATTGTTCTAACTGTCAGGAAATATCTCCTCAGTTCTAAGTTGCTTCGCTCCTTGATTAGTTTTCACCCATTGCTTCTTGTTCTACCCTCAGGTGCCTTGGAGAATAGTTTGACTCCCTCTTCTTTGTGGCAACCCCTGAGATATTGGAACACTGCTATCATGTCTCCCCTAGTCCTTCTTTTTATTAAACTAGAAATACCAAGTTCCTGCAAGCGTTCTTCATATGTTTTAGTCCCCAGTCCCCTAATCATCTTCGTTGCTCTTTTCTGCACTCTTTCTATAGTCTCCACATCTTGTCTACATCATGGCGACCAAAACTGAATGCAGTACTCCAACTGTGGCCTTACCAAAGCATTGTAAAGTGGCATTAACACTTCACGTGATCTTGATTCTATCCCTCTGTTTATTTTTCTTCCAGGTGGATTTATCCATGTGCTGGAGAAGGAAATTGCTGACAATCGGCAGCACCTAAGACTTTGTTTCTGCTGGCACAGCACTTGATCAATCTAATTCTCATTTATCAGTTAAAGAGCTTTCTAAAAGGGAAAAAACCCTTTTTTGCACTCTGCAAACCTTCCAAAACTAGCCCATTTTTCGCAAAAACAGGCCTGTATTTTTTTTCAAAAAAAGGCATGAATAGCATGGGGGGAGGCTTGCAGAATGCTCCTGGGAGGGTGGGGGGCCAAAAACAAGCAAAAAATGTCCCGTTTTACATGAAAATGGGCCTGGTTTTTGTCACAAAATTGCATGCATAGCCTTACGGAGGCTTATAGAGTACTGCTGGGGACGGTGGGGGCAAAAAACTATCCATTTTTTGCTCATTTCTGCCCTCCCCAGCCCCCAGGAGTTCTCTGAAAGCCTCCATAAGGGTATGCACAGCTATTTTGGTAAAGGAGGCGGGGCTTTAGGAGGCAAAAATGCTGTATTCAATGTATAAGACGCACCCAGATTTTCAGCCTCTTTTTAGAGGAAAAAAGATGCGTCTTATACTCTGAAAAATACAGTAATTCTGCATTTTGTGCCATGCATCCTTGAAAATAAGCCCTAGAGTGATTTTAGGATACTCATAATATAAGCCCTATTCCAAAAAATAAGCCCCAGTTGAGATTGCCATCTTTGAGGGAGGTGAGAATGAGAGTGTCCAGCACAGAAGATGGAGAGCGTGCAGGGGACCAAATATGTCCAGCAGCAGCAGCACCCCACCAAACCTCTTAGCTGGCACATCTGCGGCTGTGCAGCCTACACAGCGCAGGTGAGTCCGAGTGCTACAACTGCCAGGCTGGCCCTCTAAGCAGCAGGTGGAGGCAATGCACGGGGGGAGGCATTTGATCTGGCCTGCTGGATGTCTGCATGGCCACCTGCCCATCACAGAAACAGGCAAGCAAAGACAGATAGTGGGATGGAGTGCATTCTGCACAGCCCATGCAGCGCAGTGAGCCTGAGCACTGTGACTACTGAGCCAGCCCTCAAAGCAGCAAGTGGAAACAGAGGCGCAGTGAATAGACATGCAATCCAGCCCGCTGGATGTACCATGTGTCACCGGAAAGCAAAGACATATGATGGGATGGAGTGGGCAGGTGGCCATGTAGTGTATCCAGTGGGCCAGAACAAATGCTTCCCCTTGTGCTCTTGCCTCTTCCTGCTGCTTGGAGAACTGGCCCAGCAGTCACAGTGTTTGGACTGCAGCTGCTGCTAGACTCCATCAGCCCCCATACACTTGCTGCCTCTTGTGCATGCACCAAGGTGTGGGGTGCCTGGCCCAGTTGGGCCATGGCCAGGGAGGTGGGGTCTGGTCTTTTGCCATCACCTGATATTGTGTTTCTTCAAAAATAAGCCCTAATGCATCTTTTGGAGAAAAAGAAAAAGCAATAGCAATAGCAGTAGACTTATATACCGCTTCATAGGCCTTTCAGGCCTCTCTAAGCGGTTTACAGAGAGTCAGCATATTGCCCCCAACAATCTGGGTCCTCATTTTACCCACCTCGGAAGGATGGAAGGCTGAGTCAACCCTGAGCCGGTGAGATTTGAACCGCTGACCTGCTGATCTAGCAGTAGCCTGCAGTGCTGCATTTGACCACTGCGCCACCTTGGTCTAGGTCTTCTTTTCAGGAAAACACGGTAGAACATATAATGGGAGGAATTATTATTTATCATTCATAGTCTCAGCCAACATGGCACCATCTGCACATAAAACAATATTCACATTCACATACCCAACAAAAACTTTAATAAACTTTAATAGTACTATAAACATTCCTGATATGTTTATCCAATAAAGTCATTAAATAACCTAGAAGTTATAATAAAGCTTTTCTTATTCTCTGCCCAACATTGAATTACTTGCTAAATATTCCATTTATTTTCACACATGCAACAATGTTTAAGGAAGATAAGAAGTAATCTTCCTTATTGCACTTCTGCTACATTCAGCAACTATCCTTAAACACACAAAATATTCCATAATTAAAGTCTGTGCACTTTATTATGTATTCTCTTCTAAATCTTCAATTAACAAACAAAATCTGGACTGCACTCAGCCATCCAGGATACAACTACCATGAACCTTTTTTTTAATTGCAGATCCAATCTGGGTCTGTCACTAGGACCAGAGGTTTTGTATTCTGAGCTTTCAGATTCACGCTGGAGCCCATCTTCAGAGAACTTCTCTCTGGCAGAGAGGGTGCTGTTCTATGTGTGGTATTTATAGTGAATTGAATTTGAATTTGAATTGAATTTGAATTGAATTTGAATTTGAATTGAATTTGAATTTATTAAAATTTATAGGCCGCCCTTTTCCCTGAGGGGACTCAGGGCGGCTTACAATCACAAGGGAGGGAAGTGCAACATCAAAAACAAAACAAAATGTGAACAAAGAAAAAAATAGTAAAACACAACTTTCGTTCAACAATCAAACACTCGGGCGGGTGAATTAGGAACCTATCCCCAGGCCTGCTGGGAGAGCCAGATCTTGAGGGCTGCGCGGAAGGTCTGGACGGTGGTGAGGGTACGGATCTCAGCGGGGAGATCGTTCCACAGGGTCGGAGCTGCAACAGAAAAGGCTCTCCTCCGTGTGGTCGCCAGTCGGCATTGACTGGCAGATGGGATTCGGAGGAGGCCCAGTCTGTGCGATCGAATTGGTCGAAGGGAGGTAATCGGCAGGAGGCGGTCTCTCAAGTACCCAGATCCACTACCATGGAGTGCTTTAAAGGTGGTCATCAGTACCCTGAAGCGCACCCGGAGACCAACAGGTAGCCAGTGCAGCTCGCGGAGGACAGGTGTAACGTGGGCGAACCGCGGTGCGCCCACTATCACTCGCGCGGCTGCATTCTGGACTAACTGTAGTCGCCGGATGCACTTCAAGGGCAACCCCATGTAGAGCCCATTGCAGTATTCCAGCCTAGAGATCACAAGGGCTCGAGTGACTGTTGTGAGAGCCTCCCGGTCTAGGTAGGGCCGCAACTGGCGGACCAGGCGAACCTGGGCAAATGCCCCCCTGGTCACAGCTGACAGCTGGTGGTCAAAAGTCAGCTGTGGGTCCAGGAGGACTCCTAAGTTGCGGACCCTATCTGAGGGGTGTAAAATTTGACCCCCCAGCCTAAGTGTTGGTACATTCGCCAAATTATTGGGAGGGAAGCACAACAGCCACTCGGTCTTGTCCGGGTTGAGTACCAGTTTGTTAGCGCTCATCCAGTTCCTAACGGCCTCTAGACCCTGGTTCATCACGTCCACCGCTTCATTGAGTTGGCACGGGGCGGACAGATACAGTTGCGTATCGTCCGCATATTGGTGGTATTTTATCCCGTGCCTCCGAATGATCTCGCCCAGCGGTTTCATGTAAATGTTAAATAGTAGGGGGGATAAGACCGAACCCTGTGGCACCCCACATGTTAGGGGCCTCAGGGACGATCTCTGCCCCCCGACCAACACCGACTGCGACCTGTCCGAGAGGTAGGAGGAGAACCACTGTAAAACAGTGCCTCCCACTCCCACCTCCCGCAGTCGTCGCAGAAGGATACCATGGTCGATGGTATCGAAAGCCGCTGAGAGGTCAAGGAGAACCAGGATGGATGCATAGCCTCCATCTCTGGCCCTCCAGAGATCATCGGTCAATGCGACCAAAGCGGTTTCTGTGCTGTAACCAGGTCTGAAGCCGGACTGGAAGGGGTCAAGATAACTAGCTTCCTCCAAGGCCCGTTGAAGCTGGAAGGCCACCACCTTCTCAACAACCTTCCCGATATAGTGCCTGTTGTAAGTGGCTTTTTAGATGTTGATTGGGATGTTTATGTCTGGTTTTTAAATCATTAGCTGTCATTTGCTTGTGCTGCCCAACGGTCAGCTTCTAAGTACTTGTTAGGCTGGTGGTAAGTCAGCACTCCTGTTGACTGACTAGGGACCTGTTTCCCAGGCTTCAGTAACTTCCCTGGCTCTGCAATCAAGTCAATTTTATCATAACTTCCACCCTCTACTCCTTTCCAGCCACCAGTCAAAGGGAGAAATATATCTTTTTGCTGGTGGAAGAACCTGTTTTCCCTCCTTCTTTTCTTTTCCCATCTCATTATTTTTGTAAGGATATTAAGAGAGATGGGATGGGCAAAAAGAGCCAGAGAACAAATTTGGTGCCCCTTATCCGATCCCAGCACAGAACTGATAATTGCACAGAATTGACAGCACAAAATCCGCACATCATTTACTGTCAGTTCCTGGCACCAAAAGGGGCATTCTTCCCCCTACATCTCTCCTCCCCTATTTCTCATGTGGATAAAAACTCATTTGTCCTATATGACCAAGGAAGAATAAAAATGAAAGTATAGTCTTACCCCATTTCCATTCCCAATTAAATGGAATAAGCTTAGTTAAGCAGAACCATCCCTTTTTAGGAGGAGCTCTATGTGTTTAGAGAGGATTAAAAGTGACTGAACTTAATTAAACATACAGGTAGTCCATAGTTTAAAAACAAAACCCTTGATTTAAGGTCTGTCCTTAAATCAAATGTGCATGTAAGACAGAATGGTATAATTGATACTGTGTAAGTGGTATTGTATAATGAATTCAGACCAGTGTGTATTTAACTTGAATCAATGTGTATTTAACTCTTTTTTTTTGCTGCAATATGTTTGTTCTTAACTAGGAGGGTACTTAACTTGGAGTAGGGGTGACCTTAACTTGGAGACATATTGTACTACACATTAAAGGTTTACATCCCTGCCGTCTATGTTCCTCTGGAATACATATCCTGTACCTATGTACAAGAATAGATTATGTGTGTATATCTACAAATGGGGAATTAGTTCATTGCCTGTAAGGAGTCTTAATTTTACAGGGAATTAATTTTAATTAGTAGTCAGTAATTCAGTTATTAATGTGATTATTTATCTTGGCCCTGCTCCTTTTAAAGTGTGTTTTCTAGCCAGTTGTGTATTTTCAGTTATATACAAACAAAACTAGAATTTTTATATATATTTTCTTTCTTTTTAATATTCCTTTGCTTTGGCAGGGAATAGGTGGGGGTGGACAATTGTCTTAAATTCAAAGTCAGCTTGCTTGAAGTAGGTTAATTTTATACTTTATATTGTAACTTCAACAGCTGAAGTATCTGAACTATCTGAAATTTCTTTTCCACTTTACCATCCTCCAAAAGACAAAAAGAGAAAGACAAAGAGATTCCTTGCTTGTTTGTCTGTAGATATTTGTCTGGCCGTCTGCTAGGAAAGAATTAGGAGAATATAGGCCTGTAAATAAAGTCAAAATCACCTCTAGAATCTCATATCATTTCTACCAAGTCTTCCCTAGGTATCTTGAAAACATGCAACAGATAAGACCATAAATTTAAGAAAGTTTAATCATATTAAAATGACAACTTCTACTATACGCTAGTCAATCAATCATTCATGCAGTGTTGCAAATATATGAAACAGTTTAATCATGCAACCAGAGACATTTTCTTTCAACAGATCCATTCTTCATTTGAATTACCCCCATCTCCTCTTTCACCTTTAGGTTCATCATTAGGTAAAGCATAATTTAATATTGTCTCATAAAGTGCCTCACTGAGAAACTATGCTCATTCTTATAACGTTTCAAACTCTTCTCCCTTTTCACAGGCTATCTTACTCTTTGCTTACTGACAAAGTACTAACAAACTAACCATGATATCCTTCCTAGGGCATTAATAAAATTTTATAGAATTCAACTGAATCTTTTTTTATTTTACATTCCAAGTGTGGGTTACTGTAGTGGTATTATTTGTGTAGTATTTGATTATAATATATGACTAGGATTAGGATAAGCTCCATCACTGGAGACTTTCAAGAAGAGACTGGATAACAACTTATGCAGAATGGTATAGAGCAGGGCTGTGAAAATCGTGGCCCATGGCCGGATGCGTCACATGCTGGCCCCATCCCCATCTGTTTAGTGAAGGGGGGAAAGTCCCAATACATTAAGTGATGCCGCCGTGGTGAGTTTGATACCCCTGGTATAGAGCAGTGGTGGGTTCCGGATTCTGTTCCAACCGGTACAGTTGGAACGGGCCCAGTATCGCCCACATGGACACATGTGGCATGTGCATGCATCGTATCTGCCAGCAATGCTTCCACAAGCCTCCACGATGCCTCAGCTCCTTGGGGGAGCATCACGCAGGGGCTGTATGTACCATGCACGTGCACAGAAGCGCCGAAGGCTTTAAAGGACAGGTAAGGAGATCAGGCTGGTGGGTGGGCCCTCCAGAGTACCATATCAGAACGGTACCCTGTGCTCCGGGCAGGCTCCGGTACGCCCGTACCGGGGTATACTGCTTGCAACCCACCACTGGTATAGAGTATCCTGCTTGAGCAGTGGGTTGTACTAGAAGATCTCCAAGGTCCGTTCCAACTCTGTAATTTTGTTATTCTGAGATTCGGGTTCAAGTTTTCACTCAGTCATTAACCTGATTGGATTATTGTAGAGCATTTATAATTTCTTTCGTTAATCTATCTTGCAAGGTTGTTAGGGTAATAAAGGAGGACAGAAGTGTGTATGCTGTTTTGGCCTTCTAGAAAAGAAGCAGAGTTTCAGTAGCATCATCATCCTACTGATAAAACTTCTTTTCTATTATTTGTCTATGCACCTCTGTCTTTTCCATTCTGGTTTTACAAAACTTGAATGGGGTCAAATTTAGTGCATGATGAATTACTGCATTTTGGAATAGGAAGGTGAATAGGAATATGTTTCTGATTGCTTTCCTGGCAGTCTGCCACAGGTTGATTAATGGCTAATAATAAAATTATGACAATACAAAGCACAGAGAAGCAAGGCAGCAAAAGACAGGAGAAAAGTGGAAATTCAACCTCCACATATCCCTTAAATTAATCCAGGGTTCCATTAACTGCATTTGTAAACAAAGACCAACTGTTGCGACAGGGGATTCCATTCTAGCAACATGCATACATACATACGTATGTATACACACAGAGACACACATACATAGACACACACAAATACACACGCACATGGACTCTAACATTTGAGATTTAAATTTCAGAAGTTTTGATGACGCTGTATATACTGTAGGTATGAAGCAGAATAAGATTATAGGAAAATACACACATACACATCAGTGATGGGTTTCAAAATTTTTAGAACCTCTTCTGTAGGTGTGGTCTGCTTTGTGGGAGTGGCTTGCTGGCCATGTGACCGGGTGGGAGTGGCTTGTGGCCATGTGACCGAGTGGGAGTGGCTTGCCAGCCATGTCACTGGGTGGGCCTGGCCAACTTGTAAAATGTGGTGAAACTCACTTAACAACGTTCTTGCTTAGCAACCAAAATGTTGGCTCAGAAACTCTGACATTTGAAGCATGCAAGTGTTAAAGCTGTCAAGTTACAAGATCCTTGCACCCCTAACCCTTTAGAAAAAAAACCCCAGGGGTGTTCAAACTTGACAGCTTTAAGACTTGTGGACTTCAACTCCCAGAATTCCTCCTCTCGCTCTTCATCTTGATGATGTGTGGATGGGCAGGGGGAGGGAGCTGGAACCGGTTCTAAACGGCACTGTAGATTTGTGGAATGTCTTCTATAGAAGAGGTTAAAACTGGCAGGAACCCACCCCTGATACACATCCTGCCTAGTAATTTCCAATATGAGTGTATACAATTGCCCTCTTCAAATTTTAATTTTTGCACCTTTAACCGCATAAGAGATATTGGGAGGGAAGATCCATTAGGGAAATATGGATATCATTTCAAGTAACTATTCAGACAAGTGAGTCAGACATGTTTTTAATTACTACCATATTATTACATCCAAGTAATAAATTTTAATGATCAGGAATAAGGATGTTAGTTATAGGAACTAGTTTATCCATTTGTTTCAAAATAGTACCATATTTGATATTTGCACATCCTGACCATAAGTATCAGAATACAGTTGGAGCTAAATGAAAAGAAGATTTTTTTTTCCTAAGCCCACTAGACTTGATGTACAAGCAGTTTAGCAAAAAAAAATTGTAGGCTTTAACGCGAAAAGACAAAGAAAAGCCATCATCCATGCTGCATGTACTAAATATCACTTGTGGGGAATTTCTATGTGCTCAGCCTGAATGCTGAAAATCTTGCAGATTGTAGTATTCAGAATCACATTTACTCTTGAGAGGAAAACTGTAAATTGAAACAGAAGAAGAGAGAACTAGAAAAATCAAGGTATCTTTTTTAAATGTTTTTATTTCCAGCTTCATCACTGTCCATGAAATTGAATGTGAGGGGGAATTAGCTTTGGATTCCCAGGCTGGCCAGATATAATTTGAGAAGACTTCCATGCTCTGTCTGACAGGTTCTCCTAGTCATTGCACTCCTATTCATTCATTTATTTATTGTCAGGGTACGGGTTATAGAACACCCAATCTGATCCCCACCACAACAATATCTATCACAACAATATACTGGGTTTTTCTCCTGGCGCTCTTCTGACCACTGATAAATTGAATTCATTTAGGAGCATTGATTAGAAAGGATGAAGGTGCCTTCCTGTTGCTCATTTCCTGGGTCTTCTCTGTCTAAAAACTCTCTACTCTCAGAAAAGTACAGGAAAGAGCTCATCAGAATTGATTCTGACACGTCCCTAAGAGGCAGGAATGGCAAAGAAACTGCCATGACCCTCCAAAAAGAACTCTCAGCATGGGTGGGTAGAGTGTTGGGGACGGAAATGAAAGCAACACCAGCTCTTCCCACTTTTAAGTGTCATGTCACCCATATGTGCAAAAGAAGGGAGGCTGTGTCCTACAGACCCCTCTATTCCCACACTTCCATGGGCTCCACTCATTCACTCTAAACAGTACAAGAAGAGGTGCTTTCTCTCCCACCACTATCTTCGTGGTGGGCTGCTGCGGGTTTGCCTGGGTTTGGGAGAGCCTGTAATTAACGTTATGGTCTGTTTGGAGAACCTCCAAATCCCACCCTTGGCTGGCCCTGGCCCTCCCCTCCTTTACACAAATTAAATAGAAGTGATAACTAATTTGGACCTAAGTCATAACCAGTTTGAACCAGTTTTGATCCAATCCATTGTCAAGAATCCATCACCTTTAGCTTTTTATAGTCAATTAATATTAATAATTAATCACAAAAATGGCATTGATTTGTGAAATAGTTGCAAACTTCCTTGATCATCTGTGATTATAGTGAATTATAACAGAAATAGCAATTATTTAAATTTTCATAGCAGAGACTCCTTAACCAAATGAATTTTTGAGCTTCTCCTGGACTTTGTCCATAGCTACCATTTTTTTTAAAAAAAATTAGATAGATTATAATTCAAGATTTTTGTTCACATTGAATGGTTCCTTTCAATCAACCAATTACAGTAATTATAAACATTTATGTACCTGAATCAACATTACCTGACGTGCATAAATTGATAGACATACAGTGCATACATATATACAATTGTCTTTGTAGTGAATATTTGGTGCCTTAGAAATTGAAACTGTAGTAATATGAGCATGGTAACCACTTTATTTTGTACATGGCTTACATGGCAGAGGTAAAAAATAAATATATTCCCACAGGTCTGACTTCTAACAATCAGCTAACAAATAGGCATATAAACTTATGTCAGTTGATATGGCTGCTCTTGGCCCAAACTGCACATTGGAAGGGCTTCCAACTGATCTTACATTGGAGAAACCAACTCACTATGTGGGCCATTGTTTTATCTCTGGGGTTTATTCTTAATAGAATCTCTCTAAAATGTATTTTCTCTGCTATAGTATTATGGAGTCATTTGTCTAAATGTCAGTGATATTCCACAGATTGTGTAGTCAGCTGCTTCAAGGAAAGAAGGAATATTGCCTTCTTAGATTATTACTCCAGGTTGCTCACATTAAAGATGAATAAAATGACTGGAATTATGTGTTATGGAACCTTAAGGAATAGAATAGATGCAAAATATTTTTGGGGAGTAATCTAAATTATTCTATGTTTCATTTCTTACCATTAAATAGTATTAAACACACCTTGGATTTCAGTAATAATGATCTTGGTTCTTAAAAAAAAGTGGATGAAACTCCAGATAACAAAATTATTATTATCTTGGGCTTCTTCTACGAATGTCTCAGCTGATTCTGCAATGTAATGATTCACTGTAGACATCTCCATTTATTTTCAGCCACACTTCACTCCCCTTCTGCTTCTCTTCTTCCCTGTCTCATCTCGTCTTCAATCAAAATAAATCTATCACGTATAGAAAAATAACACTGGACATAAATTGGACATTAATTCTAGGTTGGGTTCTTCAATACTCTAAGCTACAATGCATTTTATTTTATTTTTGCTTTGGCCTTTATCAGGGTTAGGCAATATTCTTTGAATGAAGGGCCACACCAGCACACCTTAAAAGTATTCAGGAAAAAGATAACTTGATAGGTCAGGAGACAATTTTGTTTTGATTTGATTAAATTAAATATGTTTAAAATTAAATACCACTTGTATTCTTATTCTCTATACCAGTGATGGCTAACCT
Organism: Thamnophis sirtalis; assembly: GCF_051295495.1. Classification (NCBI taxonomy): domain Eukaryota; kingdom Metazoa; phylum Chordata; class Lepidosauria; order Squamata; family Natricidae; genus Thamnophis; species Thamnophis sirtalis. The sequence continues at coordinate 57,715,674 of NW_028261389.1, read as the reverse complement.
TTTCATTGCTGCATGCTGAAAGCGCGCACACACATGCATACCTATAATGCTATACATGTATGACACCCCTGTGCTTCCCCTACCTCCACATGCACATGTGACCCCTTATGCTCCACACACATGCTTGCCATAGGTTCACCATCACGGCCCTATAAATTTCATGCTTTTTCTTTTAGGATCTTGCATTTTTGACAAACTGCTAGGATTGATGCCAAAGATTTTTTTCCCTTTCCAGTGAGCTGCATACAATAATGTGCACATGTGTGCAGGCACTGCTTTCATAAATGCAGCTTCACATGTGTATAATTGCCCTCCACTTCAATGGACTGGTTCCAAATGGGCTGCAGCCCAGCATCGGGCCACTGACTGGGTGTTGGCCTTAGGTGCTTCATTACATCGAGCTGCCTCTGTTTTTCTTATTGAATAAGCATTATCAGGAAGAAGGATAATCATATCCATTTTATGCTGATTTCAGATTAATTTGGGCTAGAGATAAAAATAGAAAACAGAATCGAATCGAATCGGATAGAATAGAATAGAATAAGCAACAGAGTTGGAAGAGAACTTGGAGGTATTCTGGTCCAACACTCTGCTCAGGCAAGAAACCCTATACCATTTCAGACAAATGCTTATCTAATCTCTTCTTAAAACCTTCCAGTGATGGAGCATTCATAACTTCTGGAGGCACATTGTTCCACTGATTAATTGTTCTGTCAGTGAATTTCTCCTTAGTGCTAAGTTGCTTCTTTCCTTGACTAGCTTCCATCCATTGTTTCTTGTCCTGCCCTCAGGTGCTTTGGAGAATAGCTTGACTCCCTCTTCTTTGTGGCAACCTCTGAGATATTGGAACACTGCTATCATGTCACCTCTAGTCCTTCTTTTAATTAAACTAGACATACCCAGTTCCTGCAACCATTCTTCATATGTTTTAGCCTCCAGTCCACCTAATCATCTTTGTTGCTCTTCTCTGCTCTCTTTCTGAGTCTCAATATCTTTTTTACATTGTGGCAACCAAACTGGATGCAGTATTCCAAGTGTGGTCTTACCAAGGTAAGTGGTATTAATATTTCAGATGATCTTGATTCTATCCCTATGTTAATGTAGACTAGAAGTGTGTTGGTTTTTTTGGTAGCTGCAGCACATTGCTAGCTCATATTTAAGTGATTGTCCTCTAGGATTTCAAGATCCTTCTCATAGTTACTACTATTGAGACAGGTACCACCTGTCTTGGCTAAATGTAGACCTGTATTTTTTTTCACCATTGAATTTCGTTTTGTTAGATAGTGCCCAATGTTCAAATCTGTCAAGATCCTTCTGTATCTTAAGCCTATCTTCAGGAGTGTTGGCTATTCCTGCCAGCTTGGTGTCATCTGAAATTTTGATGAGTTCTTTATTATAGCAATAGCAATAGCAGTTAGACTTATATACCGCTTCATAGGGCTTTCAACCCTCTCTAAGCGGTTTACAGAGTCAGCATATTGCCCCCACAATCTGGGTCCTCATTTTACCCACCTCGGAAGGATGGAAGGCTGAGTCAACCCTGAGCCGGTGAGATTTGAACCGCCGAGCTGCAGAACTAGCAGTCAGCTGAAGTGGCTGCAGTACTGCAACCTAACCACTGCGCCACCTCGGCTCATCCATGAAGATATTGAAAATTACTGGGCCTAAAACAGCCTTGGGATACCCACTGCATGTAGATGTAGTTCCATTGAGAACTACACATGGAGTGCAGTTGGTCATTCAGTTATGAATCCATCTGGTGGTGATGCTGTCTACCCCACATTTTTCTCTCTAATCAAGTTGTAGGTTGTGGTCTATTTTATCAAATGACTTAGTGAAGTCCAAGTAAATTACACCCACAGCATTCTTCTGGTCCACTAATTTTGTCACTTTGTCAAAGAATGCAATAAGTTTTCTCTAGCACAGGGCTGTCAAACTCACAGCCCATGGGCCAGATGCATCACACGCTGGCCCCACCCATATCCAGTTTAGCAAAGGGGGGGAGTTGTGATATGTCATGTGATGACTCTATGATAATACGAGTTTGACACCTCTGATCTAGCATGACATTAGAACATCTAGTTTATTGTTTATGTTTTGTTATTACTTCTTTTTCTTAGGCCAGAAAAAGATCTGGACTGCAAAAAACTAGATAACCATTGGATGCTAGCAAAAAGTTAATTTTCTGTATTTCTTTGCTGCCATCTAGTAGCCATCAATGTCTGAAAATTTGATAGTCCTGTTTCTTGTATACCAATAGAGTAATGAACTTGATCTTTTTTGATGGGCATCTTGAACAGACTATCTTTGTCACAGAATAAAGCAAATTCAGGATTTCAAACCTGCCTTGAAATCTAGATTTTATCCAGAAATGATAAAGCTAAGCAAATTGGGTTTGTCATTTGCTAAACTATACATCCTCAGAGGAATTTAAACAGGTATCAAATCTTTTACAGTATGTTACCATAACAAAAAACCAGGAACTAGGTAATACTAGGAGCACAAGATTCCAAAAATTTCAGAGCATGCCAGTTTAATTCAAGCAAAAAAGGCTTTCATTTTTCAGTGAATACACAAGGGCAGAGCCTGGTTACCACCTTTGATATTTTTTCTAAGTCTTGGCTTAATAGAGATGGTGCTAATCACTTATTTGATAGCTGAAATATATCCATCTATTTTTGCATATTTTGGTAATATACAGTTCCAGCCTTAGAGAATTCCACCACATCAGGATCAGCTGGCAGTATGCACTAGCAACTGGCTCATTCATAAAAGTTCTTGATTTCTGGCTTATCTACACATACCCACAAACTTAATACTATTTTTAAAAATGGACAAATATATCAGAATGATTCCTAGCATATTTTTTTAATCCAAATAACATTTTCCCCAGCTGCAGTCACAAATAACATTTCTTACCAGCAAGTAAGAACCTGAACTTGAATAGACAGAGTTGTTATTCTTTAATTTCTCAAAAACCAGCAGTTAGATCAATGCCCAAAATGCTATCAGACTTTTTCAAGGAAGAATTGTACATATTATTTAACAATCTTCCTTTCTGCTAGAGAAGCACTTTATTTGCAACAATAATTCCCTATATATGTAAAATAAAATTCATGAATAATTACAGGTGGTACTATATATAGTTTACTATCTCAGGAGGCACAAAATAAAATAACTTTCCAAAAATTGCTGTGACAAAATTGAACAGGTGGCATAAAGAGGACTAGAGTTTTAACTTCATAGAATTCTAGACCTTAGAATTTGAATGTCATCATATCTGTAAAAGTCCCAATTATTTTGGTGAAATTTTAATGAAATAAAAATTCAGTACAAGAGTCCCTCCTAAATAATGTCCATCTCCCAAAATTATCAATAGGGGCATCCAGTTTGGTCAAAAAACAGTCAGGAAGATGGCTACAGCAACAAAAAAAGGCCAGGGTTTTGGTTGTATGATTAAGGCCACCATCCTCATGTTTTTGGCACTGTCCCTGTGCCCCTGATTAATTTGGTCCTTATTTTATTTCCTATGCTATAATGTAGTTTACAATTATAAAATGACCCAGGGAGTTCACAATAAAACAAAAATATCAGACGGTAATAAATAAGATCTGAGACAAGATCTACAAAGTCAATGCAGTCAGAATGACTGAGTGCTTTGTTTGTGTGTGTTTCAGTTAACGTTCTCTGTTCTTCAATAATAAATGTTTATGACCCCTGAATATGTTCAGTCCTTATAATCTCTTTTCTCCACTTTTGCCTGTAATTTTAAATTTCTGCAAGCCTTTTTTATTTCCCCAAGCTGTTAATATGCAGGAACGGGGCAATTTTGGCTCATGACCACAATAATCTATGAACATTTAAAACCAAGTAATGCACTAGGTTTTAGTGAATGGTTGGATAACTTGAATTCCTAGGACTACATCTTTAATTCTGTATCGCTTTGATTTGGTGTGAAGTGCCATCTGTAAGCAATTTTTTTTTTTTTTTTTTTTTTTTAATTCTATAATGTTTTATTCATTTTCATTTTCAATTTTGTACATTCACTTATATACTGGATATTGGTAATAATAATATTATAATCGTAAGAAAAACAAAAAACAAACAAACAAACAAAAAAAACAAAACACCCCCAACCGAAACACAACTCATAAACCCCACCTATCACTTTCACACATCCCTTCTTCTCCCCCTCCAACTTTCCTTTCTCCCTCCAACAATCACCCCTCCTACTTCCCTTTCCCCTCCTATCTTCCTTTCTCGCCTTTCTCACCCTCCTTCCCCTCTCATCCTCCTTACATTCCCCTCTTCCTCCCTCCTTACTTCTCCCTCTTCTTTTCCTCTACTTCTCACTATGGTGCATTTCTCTATTCCTTACACCCAGAAAAAAAAAAGGAAAGAAAAAAGCAATAAGAAAAAAAAGAGAAAAATAAAAAGAAAAGATAAGGAACAGCAGTATACAAGTGTATTCTTCTATATATTGAAGCTATATCTCCACCCACCCACCCACCCCCAATGAATCCCCCTCCCTAACCCCCTCCGACTTCCCAGGTCACACGCCCGGCACAGTTCAGTACCATTCACCTTCAAAGTATCTTATTAACAATAATAATGAAAATAAAATAAAAAGAACACTCCGAAAAAGAAAACAAAAACAAAAAAAGTAAATAAAGTAAAATTAAAAACTCTTTTGCATTATGCTCAGCCTCCCATCATTCTTCAAATTTTAAACAGTATAAATCATTCCATTTATATTTTGTCCTCGTCCCTTAGTTCTTTGATATTTACCCCCATCTTCCTGTAGAATCTCCAGATAGTCTTTCTTAAGCTTATATTCAAATATTAGTTTATACAAAAATCAATTTGTCTTCATATTTTCGCTGCTCATCTTCCTATCCTTCGTTTCACGTCTCCATTCCTCCCAAGCCCAGATTGCATAAGATTAGGATCTCGCTCTTCACTTTAAAATCCTGAGCTTTTTATATTATACTTCAGACTTGTAGATTCATAAAACATATGCCCAAAATTCCTGCCAGTTCGTTCAATCCCAAGATTCCTTCATCAATATCCCACTCCACCTTCCTTTCTGCTCCACACTCCATTCACCCCAAACCGCAATTCAAATAAATCTTAGTCCCCGCTTTCCTCACAGAAAACACTTCGTGCGCAGTTCGGATTTAAACTCAAATAAATCTTGTAAAAGTCCCGTATCAATACACAGCTTTACCATTTTTCATACCAAACAGAAATCCTAAAGTTTTAATCAGTCCAAAAGCTTAGAAAGTATTTTAGAAACATCGCTGGGTCTGTATTCTTTACTCTTCTGTCCTTCCGGAAAGAAAAGGCAACCCTCTGCCTTATAACCACGTGTCCCGCTGCTTTGAAGATATAACTGAATCCTCAGTTTCCGCTCTTCTGCCTCTCCAGTAGGGGGAGAGCAACTCCCTCCTTCTTGTAGTCAAATGAGTTGCTGCTTGTCTTTCCTTCACCTTGTCCTTCCGCATTTCCGGGTGAGTCAGGAAGCCCCGCCTTCAGAGTTTTATAATAAAAGTCCCGAGCTTCCGAAACAGAATTAATACGAAATCTTTGATTTTCAAATGTAACTGTAATTCCAACTGGAGCCTCCCATTTATACTTTATTTGACGATTTCTGAGTTCTTGGGTTAAAAAAGTATAACTTCTCCTTGCGTGGAGCATCTGAAGCGGAATATCTTTAAAGACGAACAGATCGTGGTTCTCAATTCGGAGCCTGCTTTTATAAAACTTTTGTAAAATCGCATTTCTGGATTCTCTTGTGAAAAAATATATAATTATGTCTCTTGGAAGCTGTCGTTGCTCCGCCACGTGCGAATTCTGGCGATAGATTTTTCGAATATTCCAATCAAAATTAAGTCCTGGGCCTCCCACCAATTGGCTGAAAGCTGCTACAAAAGTCTGTTTCAAACTCTCTCCTTTCCTTTCAGGCAATCCTCTAACTCGTATTGCAAACGCCTTTGTATTATAATTTATCATTGTAAGTTGTGTTTGGTTATTAATAATCTCTTGTTGTAAAGCTTGAATATTAGAAGACAAATCAAGATTAGCCCTCTCCAAAGATTCCAATTTCGTCTCCATTTCTTCAACATAATCTGTTAAAGTAGACGCGACTTCAAACACATTCGCATTCATCTGGGCAATTTTGGCATGTATTTTATCGCATAAATCCAACACAAATTCTTGAATTTCTTTTCTAAAGTCATTAATTATTTGGGAGAGAAGCTCCTGTGTCAAGAAATCTCCAGTAGATGGCGTAGGAGACAAAGGCAGCGATTTGGTAGCAAGTTCTTTAGGCACAAGGGGGGAGGGTTTTTTTGCCTGTTTAGACTTGGGAGGCATTATAGATAAAATCTGAGAATAGACAGATAAACAGTGTCTTCAGCTGGCCAGTTCTCAATAAATTATTTGTGGACTTTGCTCATTAATGAGTAGCGATCTCCGGGGAAATAAAGCCAGTTAATTACGTCATCAATCACCAACACAGTAAAAACGCCATTTTGTGTCCCAATTGCGCAGAGAAGTTCAAAGGAAAAACAAGGCTGGTGTTTAGATAGTTAAAAAAAAAAACACACACATCACAGAGGTGTGACCCGCTCGTATTATCTTAAAAGCAATTTGTCATTGTCCTGAGTGCGGGGGAGGCTGTCTAGGGCTGCAAAAAGGCAGCTGTAAAGAAATGGCTAGAGATGAAAGCTCAGCTACGTTGGATCCATTCTCTGTTCGCAGCCCAAAAAAAAAAGAAGAGGGCTGTGAACTACGAATAAATCCTAACACCTGAGCTTCTGCCTGTCCCTTTCTGCCAGAAAGGGATGATATCTATTGATCTTAATTAGATATACAAACCAGATCTTTAAGAGGGGCTTCGTTGAGCTCCTCGGCGACAGGCTCCTCCCACAGGAAGCCCCATCTGTAAGCAATTAATTCAGACCTCTGGCAAGAACAATCTGTCGCAGCTCAGACCTGGGAGGAAAAAAATGGGAGAAGAGACAAAGGAAAAGTGCCAGTAAGAAAGAGAAGAAAAAGAAATGTCACAAAAAGAGAATGGATGGCTTAAATATTTTGGCTGTAGCCTTGCTCTTTACTTACACAAACACCAGTGCTATAGATTTTGGGAGGGCCTGCTAGAGATCAATTTGTCTTTGAAGTAAATCCTAAACATTTGGGAGACAGGATGAATGGACCAAGTTTTCTGCATAAAGAATTTCTGCAAATTGTACTTGAGTAGAAATAAAGCAGATGGATAGAAGTTAGCATCAAAAATTGTCACTCAATATTAATGGGATTTGAACTGACAGTGATTATTTGAACGAGCAATCAAATTAACAACTTTTATTATGGTCACAAACCAGTACTACTATATACATATATAGATAATTCTAATAATGTGTTATTTTTTTTAAAAAGTTTAGAACTTAAAATTGTCTATAAATACAAGTATTAGATTTCTAAAGAATCTACTTGAACTAAATTTCTAAATTATAAAATCGTATCGTGAATAAAATACTAAATGACTAAAATGTATTATTAGTACACTAAATAACATTAAAATGTTCATTTAATCAGCTACTAAAATATTCCAAAATTAAATATTGACATATCAGAATGATAATGCATTAATCTATCATTTTTGCCATTACAATTTAAGTTTAGTGAAAGTTCTACATTTAAAAATCTATTATTTCATTATGCTGTTTCATTAGTGTAGTAATTGGGAGGGGGAATAGAAAGGAGTACAATTGTGGAATGTGTTGTCATTCCTTTCTAGAAGCCCAAGGTCATCTTTTGTCTCCGCACCTCTGCACCTGACTGGAACCAGCTGGGTGGAGATGCCAGCATAGTCAAAGAAGATTGGACCATGTGATGGATTTATGGGTGTGGGGATAAGATCATGAACTTTCAACTGGGTGAAATCCCAGGAAGCTTTCAGATTTGGGATTCCACAGTTTGTGCTAACATGTCTGTCTTATTAAATTGGAACTTTAAGGATAGCTCTGCCTTGGACTCTGATTTAATTCTGCATGATATTTGGAACTCTGGCATCTTATCTTGTTAAATGTTGTGCTCCTTCTTATAAAAACAGTGTATTTGATGTTCTGTTAAACAAAATTTTAACACTTGCCACATAATTTTAGGCTCTTTAGACTGTGGGGAGGTAGTTTACTTGAGTATCGGTGGATATCAGGTTTTTTTTAAGGTTATCAGATTCTACAGATATTGATAGGTAGCTGATAGTACAGAAGGACAGGAGTTGGTATTTGCAGTGCACTTTCCTGATCTCGGTATTGTCAAGTGTGAAACACCAGGACCACATGTGAAGTTTCTATTAAATTGATTCATTGTTCACACCTATGCACAGGAATCTATGCACTATCAATCAATGGTTAGCACTATTTTGATGCTAGATAAGGGACAACAAAATTCAAGAGGGGTTGGATTTGATCCATTTATGACTATATAAAGAGTCTATACTCATTCCTTTTTTTGACTCCACCTTCAAATTTTGCCACTCCTTCTGTAGGTACATTACACAGGCTATTACGATTTCCCTCAGGGATCACTGAAGGAAGCATACTAAAGTAGACCATGAATGATATTTTACAGTATTCTTTCCTAAAGTAAACTATTTAAGCTAATGAGTTTCTTGTATGTAGTACAATAAACTTTCAGCTGTAAATCTCTAAGACTGACCTACATGAACATATTGTGTGAGTTCTTCACTATTTCCATTGGCCTCCAATCCATTTTTGAACCTCCAAACACTGTTTGTAACCTTGAAAGGTTAGGAAAAAGTTACTTGAAGGAATGCCTTCTCACATAGGTATCTATGTGATCTTTAAGATCATCTAAAATCTCTCCCTACCAGAGGAGGTGAGATGAGCCTCTGACATGGACAGATCTTTTTCTTCATGGCATCCCATATGTAAAATTCCTTTGCCAGACATTTTCAACTGTTTCCCCATATCAGCACTGATTAGCACCAGGAGAAGACCTTTTCTGTATTTCCAGACATTCTTTAATTGGCTCTTAATTGTATTTCAATTCATAGTGTTTTAGTTTGGCAATTATTGCTGTGCTGGTGCCTAATTTTTTTATCTTGTATTTGATTTTATTTGTGTCTATTTGTGTGGGGGTATATCTCAATTGTGATATATGTGCTTTGCTGTAAACCACCCAGAGAACTTCAGTCTGAGCAATTTATTAATTGAGAATTTTTTGAAATAAATAAATAAATAAAATAAATATTGTATAATAAGTATCAGCAAAATATTGCTAAGCTTTCATTGAGAAGCCTGACTCCTTGCTGTATTAGTCCTCCAGGACGGATAAAAAGAACGTCTTCTTTAATAACATATCCTTCACTTAAGGAATTTGCAACATTTATTTGAGTTCCATCCTGCTTTCCATTGAGAACTTAAAGCACTTCCTCCTCATCTTATTTCCCAGAACAGCCATTCTGTGAGATAGGTGGGATTGAGAGTGTGAATTGGCTAAAGCCATCCAAAGACTTCAATGGCTTGGGAATAAATTAGAGACTAGTCTTTCCACTCTTACTCCAACATTAACTATTATATCACATTTGCTTTTGCCAAAAGAAACTTCTATTTTTATTTAGAAATACAATCACTACCTATTAGGTCTGGTCATGTTAATGTAGCATGAAGGCAAGAGTGAATGGGAATTGAAAAGTAATAAACCAAATATAAAGAGCTCTAAAGAACATTTCTGTTCTCTCCCTCTCTGTTTATGACCTGTCTTTTATCAATAGCAATAGCACTTAGACTTATATACCACTTCACAGTGCTTTACAGCCCTCTCTAAGCAGTTCACAGAGTCAGCATATGGCCCCAACAATCTACCTCCTCATTTTACCCACCTCACCAGGCTGGAAGACTGAGTCAACCTTGAGCCTGGTGGGATTTGAATTGCAGGCAGACGGCAGTCAGCAGAAACAGCCACTTCTCCACTTTAGTCAATGGTTTATATAAAAATTTACATACACAGTCTTTCTTAACCATGCTCACTGAGATTCAAGTGACATTCCTTTTATCTTACTTGCTTCTTTTGTTTCTCTCTATTCTTTGCTCTGCTATTTATTTCTTTTTGTTTATCCACATTCCTGTGATGGAGAAGACTATATTCTCCACACTTGCTACCAGAGGTAGGTTGTCAATTTCTTTACTACTGGTTTGGATGTGTTTCAGCGTGTGCTCGCTCGCACGACACTTCTCCACATGCACAGAAGCATCCAGGTGGGTGGGCGGAGCCTCCCACCACCACTACTACCAGTTGGGCTGATCCGGGCCAAACTGGCAGCAACCCACCTCTGCTTGCTACCTATTCCCAAATAGCATCTTGATATTTGTTGTTAACCCTTCACAGAGACTGGTATTTTGTGTTCATGAGAAGTATTATTTTGACCCCCCCCCCACTGTCCTTGGAAAATGTAAGCACAGAGGTGACTGGGCTATAGATTGACACCCTCCCCATAGCCCTGTTAAATTTACTCAGCCTAGCAATAGTCCCAAAGAAATATGGGGAGTCATGGAAAGCTGTGTTTGTTAGTCTGTCTTTAGAAGTAACCTGTTACTGGAACAAGGCTGACTTGATTTGAGAATGTAGTCACCTTCAAATGGTAGGATAAATTCTGCATTGAATCATCATCTGGCTTTCACTTGCAAAACTATATTTGATATATTCATTATATTAATTAGGAGTCTCTTTTTATCAAAATTTCATCTAAACACTTTCTACTATATAAGATTTTTTTTCCCAAATCAAGGTTTACAGGTATTACAGATGAATGTGCCTTATCATACAAGAATTTGTTCTATTATTATTCTTGGCCAAATCTCATTATTAACGTAAACAAACTAAAAGTGATTTCCTGCAGACTCATTATCTTTAGACAAAACAGTGGTCAGATTAATTACTGTTCAGTTCTTGTGCAATTGATTTTGTTTCAAAAATTCAGTTAGTGCCCAAAATGTGGTACAGTTGAAACACTTGAAAGCTTCAGTTCCATATATACTTATCTGGTCTAAATTCTATTGAAGTAAAAACAAAAGGCTTAGTTCTTGATGAAAATAGAAATAATTCTGTTTTGCTGTATTTTCTATTCCACTCCACAAGAGGAATTTATTGGGAAAATTTATAAATGCCAATAAAGGATAATATTTTTGGCTCAGGATTGAAATGAGGGGTCCTTGGTGCTCTCTGAGCTTGCTTATTTTATTGCAGATATTTTATTACCTAATATTACTCTAATGAAAATGGATAATGAAACATCTGCAAGAAAACAAGCAAACACAAATTTGTAAATGGTTTCTCCAGGAATATAATTACATGTTTTGGGAAGGGCACACACACACACACACACACATCAGGGAGGGACCCTTAATAGCTAATACATGTCTTCTTACTCAGACAGTACAATAGTAATAGCAATAGTACTTAGATTTATATACCGCCTCATTGGGCTTTACAGCACTCCCTGAGGATTTACAATGTCATCCTGGGTCCTCATTTTACTGACCTCAAAAGGATGGAAGGCTGAGTCAACCTTGAGCTGCTCAGGCTCAAATTCCTGGCTGTGGGCAGAGTTTTCCTGCAATACTGCATTCTAACCACTACACCACCACGGCTCCTAATCCACCTATCCAAATTCCACATTTTGGGATAATAGTTTCCAGAATTCCCAGCCAACACTTCAAAACAGAGGAAGAAGAAGCCATGGGCGAATAGGCAGCAATATAAATCCAATAAATAAATAAGAAGCTGTACATGTTTTATTTGAGTAAACAGTATTCTAAAATTCTGCTAAAGTAGAATATTTTGGGTTCTGGATTTGGCTTTGCTCCCTGTCCTTTTTATTCTATTCCTAACTTAATATGCTTACATTCATATGCTTATGACAATCTTCTAATTGGATTGCCTTTCAGTAGCTTTTTTAGATGAGAGAGAGAGAGAGAGAGAGAGAGAGAGAGAGAGAGAGAGAGAGAGAGAGAGAGAGAGAGAGAGAGAGAGAGAGAGAGAGAGAGAGAGAGAGAGAGAGATTGCAGCCTTTTTCTTTACCTACTGAAATATCTAAAGTTACTTCTGTACCCCTAAATGTTTTGCTACTAGATCTTCTGCTTCTTAGGTTCCATTTCTGCTGGGTTCTAACTAATCCATCTACCCAGTTTCCCCACCCGCTACCAGCTATTCCTATTCCTAGAAGTGGTGTCAAGCTTATTCACAGCCAGATTGACAATATTTCCCTTTCTTCACTGAAACTAGCCTCTTCTGTTCTGATAACGATATTTCTTGAATATTTGGAATATTTATAAAGGTGTTTCAGGCCATATCCAGGCAGCTGATTCCTAGAAATGATACAAAGAATAGCAGGATAATTAGGATCAAATTTATCCTGCTATATTTTGTGCTACGGTATCATGAATTAATCCCGTTAATAATCTGTTGGATTGGAAGTCATCTGGATATGCAGAATGTTGGGGACTCTTCATGCCTACTTTGCCAGGAAGTCCTTAACTAACTCTTAAATTATTTGCAGTGAAAAATCAGCTTTCCTTCTTGTTTTAATGGGAAGAGCTACCAATTTAATCAACACAGTATTAAGCCAATAGTATGATGTCTGTTTGGACAAAATATATTTCAACATCTATTAAAATATTGGCCTTGGCTTTCAGCTGGGAATTAGAGAAAAACTGGATGCACATTCAGATATTTGAAAGAAAGTTAGCCAAGCATCCTCAAATACTTCATTAAAAGCATGAGTAAATGTGCCTTCATTCAGAAGCTTCAGTGCTCTAAACAGGATAGATCAACCAGTTAGATATAATCTGTTTAACTGTGGTTTTATGTTCAATTTATATTATTTCTTGAACTATTTTTTCATTTTTCTTTCACTAGAATGTAAGATGTACAGTATCACCCAGTTCAACTTTTTCAACCCAGACAGTCTCCAAGTGTAAGGTGACCAGATTTTCAGATTGGTAAAGAGGGACACCATTGACGGGGAGGGGGGGGGCTTGATTAAAAGTTTTATATTTTGTCAAAAGGTCACCCCAGGACACTGAAACCATCATAAATACGAATCTGTTGTCAAACAAAATTTTGATCAGGTGACCATGAGGATGCTGCAATGGTCGCTAAGTATGAAAAATGGTCGCAACGGTCGCTAAGTGTGAAAAATGGTCATCAGTCACTTTTTTCAATGCCATTGTAACTTTGGTTACTAAATGTTTTCCCCCTCCTCAAGACACCTCACTTCTTCCTTCATTCCTTTGCTTATCTACCTTCACCTTTTCTGTCTTCTGCTCTTTCCTTCTCTTCCTTCCTTTCTCCTTCCATCCTCTCTTCTTTCCTCACTCACTCCCTTCCTCCTTTTCTCTTCCTTCCTCCTTCCATTCTTTCAACTTCCTTTCTTTTGCCTATCTACCTTCTCTGTCTTCCTGCTCTTTCCATTTCTCTCTTCCTCTTCGCTTCTGTTCCTTCCTCCTTTCATCCTTTCACCTTCCCTCCTTCCTATTTCTTCCTTTTTCCTTCCTTCTGCCTATCCACCTTCTCTGTCTTTCTGCTCTTTCCCTGTCTTCTCCTTTCCTCCCTCCCTCCCTTCTTTCCTTTCTAGTTCCATCTTTTCTTCCTTCCTCTCTCCCTCCCTTTTTCTTTCTTCCTTCCTTCCTCCTTCCTCTTGCCTATCAACTTAATCCTCCTTGTCTTTCTGCTCTTTCCCTCTCTTCCCCTTTTCTTCCTACCTCCTTCCCTCTTTTCTCCCTCCCTTCTTTTTCTTCCTTTCTTCTTCCATCTTCCTCCTTCTCCCTCCTTCTTTCTCCTTCCTTCCATCTTCTCCCCCCTCCCTTCTTCTTTTCCTTGCCCCTCCCTCCTTCCTTCCTCTCCTTCCCACTCTCTCCTTGGGAGGGATTGGGGGTGGCAGCAGAGACCAAATAAAGTCAGAAAATCTTATTAAAACTTTCCTATTTGTTGGATTGCCTTGCTGCGAACTTATAAACCAAATCAGGGGAACATTTTGCAACTGAGGGTGCTGCAAGGAGAGGCAGCCCTGCCCCAGTTTTGCAAGGAATGAGAAACAGTGCTTTAAACCGAAGCAACTGCAATCAGAACCGCAGACAGGGAAAGAAAGAAAGATCCTTGTAGCACAAAACCGAACTTTGCATGGTTGTGAGAACATAAACAAACAAAAAAAAGCACAGCGTCCCTCCACCCTCTGAATGGGACTCCGAGCCGGGTGGGGAGATAAGCACCTTCATTTGCATTCTCTGCGACCATGATGCTTTGCAAGGAACATTTTGCAGGCTTTTTGCAGATTTTTCCTTTCGTGCTTAAAAAAAAAGAACGGGACTTCTTTAAAACGCCACAGGGCTTTCAGCCTCACAAAAATGTATTGTATTGTATTTGTATTTATTTGTCTTGTATGCCGCCCACTCCCGAAGGACTCTGGGCAGCTCACAATAGACAAGGGAAGGGGGATAAATAGACAAAGACAACACTTTAAAAACACAACATTCACAATTTCCGTGGGGCTGGATGTTTCAGAAGCTCCCCGGCCTGCTGGAGCAGCCAGGACTTGGTGGCTTTGCGGAAGGCTGGGAGGGTAGTAAGGGTCCGGATCTCCACGGGGAGGTCATTCCAGAGGGCTGGAGCTGCAACAGAGAAGGCTCTCCCCCGGGGAGTCGCCAGCCAACATTGGCTGGCAGATGGAATCCGGAGGAGACCTAACCTGTGAGATCTAATCGGTCTGAGGGAGGTAATCGGCAGGAGGCGGTCTCTCAGGTACCCAGGTCCGATGCCATGTAGCGCTTTATAGGTTACGACCAGCACCTTGAAGCGGGTCCGGAGACTAATGGGTAGCCAGTGCAGCTCGCGGAGGATAGGTGTGAGGTGGGTGTACCTAGGTGCACCCACAATCGCTCGTGCGGCTGCATTCTGGACTAACTGAAGTCTTCAAACACTCTTTAAGGGCAGCCCCATGTAGAGCGCATTACAGTAATCCAGTCTTGAGGTCACAAGGGCATGAGTGACTGTCTGAAAGGCCTCCCAGTCCAGATAGGGTCTCAATTGGTGCACCAGGTGAACCTGGGCAAAGGTCCCCCTGGTCACAGCCGACAAATGGTGTTCTAAAGTCAGCTGAGAATCCAGGAGGACTCCCAAATTGCAGACTCTCTCTGAGGGGCGTATA
Organism: Thamnophis sirtalis; assembly: GCF_051295495.1. Classification (NCBI taxonomy): domain Eukaryota; kingdom Metazoa; phylum Chordata; class Lepidosauria; order Squamata; family Natricidae; genus Thamnophis; species Thamnophis sirtalis. Next base: position 57,700,442 of record NW_028261389.1, on the reverse strand, counting down.
ATTTCACCCCCCAGCCTGAGAGATGGAATAGTTGGCCAATCTTTGGGAGGGAACATCAGAAGCCACTTGGTCTTGTCTGGATTGAGTGCCAACTTGTTTGCTCCCATCCAGACCCTAACAGCCTCCAGGCACTGGCACATCACTTCTACTGCTTCGCTGAGTTGGCACGGGGTGGACAGATACAGCTGCATATCGTCCGCATATTGGTGGTACTTAATCCCGTGCTGGCGCATGATCTCACCCAGCGGCTTCATGTAGATGTTAAATAGGAGGGGGGACAGGACCGAGCCCTGCGGCACCCCATAGTTGAGGGGCCTTGGGGTCAACCTCTGCCCTCCGACCAACACCAACTGCAACCTGTCCGAGAGGTAGGAAGAGAACCACCGAAGAACGGTGCCTCCCACTCCCACCTTTCGCAACCGTCGCAGAAGGTCAATGGTATTGAAGGCCGCTGAGAGGTCAAGGAGCACAAGGATAGAGGGATGACCCCTGGCTCGCCAGAGATCATCGATCAGCGTGACCAAAGCAGTTTCCGTGCTGTAACCAGGCCTGAAACCCGACTGATAGGAATCTAGATAATCGGTTTCATCCAAGGACCGTCAGAGTTGAGAGGCCACCACTTTCTCAACAACCTTCCCAACAAAGGGAAGGTTGGAGATTGGACAATGGCTGCTCAAAATGGCTGGGTCAAGAGACGGTTACTTCAGGAGGGGTCTCACCACCGCATCCTATAGGAGGAGCGGGAAAATTCCCTCCCGGAGAGAGGTGTTAACAATCGCCTGGATCCAGCCACGTGTCACCTCCCTGCTGGTCGAGACCAGCCAAAAGGGGCACAGGTCCAGTATACAAGTGGAGGCACTCACCGCTCCCATGGCCTTGTCCACTTCCTCAGGAGAAGCAAGTTGAAACTCAATCCATAAAGTATGCTCAAGACCTTCCCCCGGTACCTCGGCTGGTACTGTGCAATTGGAGTCCAGCTCTGTCCGAATCCGAGCGACTTTATCTGTTAAATACTGAACAAATTCCTCAGCTCTACCTTGTAAAGGGTCATCCGCATCCCTCCCTTTCAAGAGGGAGTGGGTTATTCTAAACAAGGTGGCTGGGCTCGATTCAGCGGATGCAATAAGGGCGGCAAAATGCGAGCATTTCGCCGCCCGTATTGCCACAAGATAGGCTCTGATAAAGGCTCTCATCAGTGCTCAGTGTGACTCAGATTTACTGGCCCTCCAGCGGCGCTCTAGGCATCTCTTTTGGTGCTTCATCTCCCAGAGGTCCTCGGTAAACCAAGGGGCCCTCCTGGATCCGCTGCTTTGGAGAGGTCGCAAAGGCGCAATCCGGTTTAGAGCCCCTGCTGCCGCTGTATTCCAGGCAGCAACTAAGGACTCCAAAGGGTTGTGGACGATAGTGTCAGGTATTTCTCCAAGCGCCATCTGAAATCCCATAGGGTCCATCAGGCGCCTGGGGCGGAACCACCTAATCGGTTCCCCCTCCCTACAGTGGGGGATTGGTTTCCGAAAGTCAAGCCTCAGTAGGAAGTGATCAGACCATAACAAGGGCAAGGTTTTAATGCCCTTCAACTCTAGATCACATCTCCACTGCTCCGAAAGGAATACGAGGTCAAGTGTGTGACCCGCTGAATGAGTCGAACCCCGAATTACTTGGGTCAAGTCCATGACTGTCATGGAAGCCATGAACTCCTGCGCCCCGTCAGAGCGTTCACCAAGTGTAGGCAGGTTGAAATCCCCCAGAACCATGAGCCTGGGGAACTCTACCGCCAACTCGGCTACTGCCTCAAGGAGCGAGGGGAGGGCTGTTACCACCAAGGTCCAACTTCATCAACAGGGACTCACACCTGACAAGCTCCGGAGCAGGGATCCTACAAGGGACTAAAGACCTTCGGACGATGACAGCTAATCCCCCACCCCTTCTTTGAGGTCGCGGCTGATGAAGCACCTGAAAACCTTCTGGGCACATTTCAGTGAGGGGGACTCCTCCCTCCGGGCCCAGCCAGGTTTCAGTAATACATGCCAGGTCTGCCCCCTCGTCTAAAATTAGGTCACAGACAAGGGGAGCTTTGTGAACCACAGACCTGGCATTTAGCAACAACAGCCTGAGACCAGGGCCCTGACAGTTCTCGCCATCTGGCCCTGGAGTGGAACTAACAGGGCCGGAAGGAGGGATCTCTGTGATGTAGCGAACCCTCCTTCCCTGGTAATGGCTAGCCCTAAAGTTCCCATCGTACCTGCCTCTCCCCATAGTGGCCGTAATGCTCCGTCCCACCCCACACCCGTAGACCCCATATCCCCTTCCACAGCCTCCACACCATCCAGCAGGTGATTCTTGTCACTCATTCCGGGATGGGAGGTAGGCCTGGGCCCACTACCACTTCTGCAAAAGCACCAGGATGCACTCTCAATCCTCTCACACATACACAGCCACTCATCCATGCATTCCCCATGTAAATCAATTAAAACACAAAAAATACAACAATAATGAAGTTAAAAAGTGGGTACAATCATCAACCAGGCATACCATTCACACCACATACAAAAGAAAAATTGCACAGCTGTTAAAGAATGTGCAAGTTCTGATAAAGTTTGTAGGTGGGTTCGCAAAAAGTCCAGTCCGGTGGGGTTCGCAGAGATATAAAGGGGGAAGAGGATTTCGTCTTCTCTCTTCCTTGCACGATAGATGGTATAGATGGTATTGGGATGGAGGGGTCCAAAAAGTTCCAAGGGGGCTGAGATGGAATCCCTTGACATCGACGGGCAGCAATGGTCGTACTAACCAGCACCAGATCACAAGTCCAATGTCCAGCAACCATGAGCAGGGAGCAGAGAATAAAGTCCTGTATGAGTAAAAGCAAACTGAGGGCCAGGGAAGAAAAGGAGAGAAAATGCAACCTCTTCCTTTGTCCTCCTCCTCCTCCATCACTAACAGCTGGGGGCTCAGAAATCGGAGGGAAAAGTCAGTCCTCCATCTCTTCCCTCTTCCTGGATTCACTCTGAAGTTTTAAATCTCCCTTCTGGGCATAAACACTCCCTCCCTCCCTTTCTCTGTCTCTGTCTCTGTCTCTGTCTCTGTCTCTGTCTGTCTCTCTCTCTCGCTCGCTCGCTCTTTGCCTCTATCTCCCTCCCTCCCTCTCTCTGTCTCTCTCTCTCTGTGTCATTCTCTGTGTGTGTCTGTCTCTCTCTCTCTGTCTCTCCTCCCTCCCTGTGTGTGTGTGTATGTATGTGGGGGATCCCTGCCACCGCGGATGGGCTCCGGACTAGTGGAACCTCCTCTTCCTCCTTTTTAACCAGGCGATCTTCAACTGCTGCACAATCCCAAGGGCACGAGCTGCCCGGTTTGCTAAATCCAGCGTGGCTTCAGAGAAAGAAGGTGTGCGAGAAAGCCCCCCCCCATCCCTGCTGCCTGAACATTTGAATGAAGGAGGCTGCAAGCTCCTTTGTCCTCGACTATGCAATTTTCTTTCGTTCTCTGCTGCCCAAATGAGTGAATGAGGCAGAGGGAGAATGAAAGGAGATTGCGTCCCTTCTGTCTCCCGTTGCTCAGAAAAGCAACTGCGGGAAGGTCCTTTGGTGGCAGCAGGCATCCTAGAACCTGCCTGCTAGCAAAAGACCTTCCCAGAGTTGCTTTTCTGAGCAACGGGGAGACATAAGGGACAAAATAGCAGCTGTCTGGGACGGGTATACACAATGATGCCAGACCAAGATTCCTCCACGATCCCCAGGAAGAGGCAGAGAAGCAAAAAGCAGCCACAGCATTGGCGGGCGGAGAGAGGAAAGGAAGCTGCAGCCGAAGGGGGATACGCTTGCTACGGTTCCCTGCTAGAAGCCGCCAAGGGCTGCGTCCACCGCTTGTGGCTTCCAGGCGCCGTTTGGCAACGGGAGGCCAGCAACCACTGCAGCAGCAACATATTCCCTTGGCAAAGGCAGACGCAACTCCCCAGCGGCTGGTCTGCGCGCGCACACACACACACGGCCCGGCACACTCCCTTCCCTTCCACGGCTGGCTCCCTTCCCTAAATCCCTAAAGGCTCCGCTTCACGGGAGCCAGTACTGTCGCCCGCTTTTCTTCTCTCTCCATTGTGCTCTGAGCTCCGCCTACCACACAACACTGTGACCTTTCCTCTGACAGAAATGTAAATTTTTAGGGAAGGAAGCGCGGAGTGATGGTCTCACCCGATCGGACCTTTCTGGCTGCCTTTGCCATTTCCAGCCTCGGTGCAGGGGTAAATGCAGTGCTCTTGCAGCGGCTCCTCCACCCCCTGCCCTTCCCCCACCTGCAGCCCCCCCGGCCTGGGGGTGGGTGTCTCCCAGGGGAGCCCGGCTCGTTTCTCCCATGCAGGAGTTATCGGCGGGCGCGGATGTGCTTTGTTTGCGGCGGGCATGTGGCGCTCTTGCTCCACTGGGCTCCTGGTTCCCTCCCTTCAGCCCCATTCAGACAAGCTCTTTGGCTGCATCCATGTTTGCTTTGACAGAAATCACTGCAGCCCCAAGTGCACCGATCTCGGCATTTTCGCATCGGGGCATGCTGCAAGAAGAGGGAGTGAGTGAAGACCTTTTCTAGCCAGCGCAAAGAACTTCCCAAGACTTGCTTTGCAGCAATCCAGACTCACTCCCTCCCTCTTGCAGCCCGCCCCATGCGAATCTCCCCCCCCCCCGCATCTTCTCCTGGGTTTCTCTCTCAGGGTAGGGAGGCCGCGGGTTGGTAGTAGCCGCCGCGGGCTGGCTTTCCCTCCCCCCGCCCCGCCTCCTCCACTAGCCTTTGTCCCTCCACAGTAGGGTGGCTGGGGGGGGGGTTGGCCCGCCCGCCCAACTCCGCAAAGGGGGAGAAGGAGAGGAGGGCCGTCGCCTCCCCCCAGCCACCCTACTGTGGAGGGACAAAGGCTAGTGGAGGAGGCGGGGCGGGGGGGGGGAAAGCCAGACTCCCTAGGGAAGGCCTTCCCTTGCTAAAGGCTGCCGCCGCCCACCCGAAGTGGCGAAGCCTCCCGATTCCCACCGGTTACTCACCAGTGAAGCAGCAAAAGCAAACGGCGAAGGCGAAATGAAATGGAGACTCGCGCGGCATGCTTAAGCGGACTCCAGCCAATCAGTGAGCTGGCTGGGATGCCGCGTGCTTAAAGTTTTCCATCCCATCCAGCTCACTGATTGGCTGGAGTCCAGGCCAATCAGTGAGCGGCAGGCTGGGCTGGCTTAGATTTTTAGTGTAGAATAGAATAGATGGGGGAACGGAACGAGCGAGCTAGTGGCAGCTGATGGGCGGGGGAGCCAGCGAGCGCCAAATAAAGTGGGGTTTTTTGAGAACAGCCCGGGATGCAGGAAAAATTATGAAAACGCGTGCCTGTCCCGCCAGATGCGGGATGTCTGGTCACTCTATCCAAGTGGCAGATTTCAACTCACAGAAAGCTCAGACCAGATGACTATTGCAGAGAATTCTGAGTATTGCATTCCTTAGAGGTTCCCCTGATAGGCAAGATTAAGGCACAAATTAGAGTGAAATTATATGGCAAATCTTTGTTTCAATTCCCTGCTTGGTAATGAAACACATTTTGAACTCTATTATTATAACTAATTTTATGTAATCTGTTATACATATTAGAAGGATAAAATGAAAAACAAGAAAGTGAGTTTCTCTGTCCAAATAAATTCCTTCCTAACTGGGTGGAATTGTTTATTATTTGGCACCAACTCTGTATTTGGAACTTTCAAAAGAACAGCTATGACACATCGCTATCTCATAGAGCTTATTTTCTCCGGCTCATTATTACTGTGAAAGAATGAAAGAAAAAAATAGTAGATAAGTCTTTTCAAGCTCTCAAGAACTTAGTTGAAGTGTGTGTATCTCTTTTTATAACAGAAAGAATTGAAAAGCGAGGTTAAGAGTAGAGACACAGCCATTGCAGAACTGCTTTAAGTCTTAAACTGTTGGGATTGTTCACTAAATCCAGTTTAAACGTAGAGAGAAATCTAATTATAAGGCTGTTAACACTCATAAGGGGAAACTGGGCTACATTCTAAACCAAGAAAACTAAAGTGTCTACAGTGCCTTGTCACTAATTGGCCATTTGGAACATGGGGAGCTGTGAAGACTGACACGGTGAAAATGAAAAACTATTGTTGAGCCATGGATAATTAAAGAGAGGCAAACTCCAGGCAGCTTTGTTTTTATCTCAGTATTGAAAGCTCCTGGATGCTCAGAATGGCTCAGCAGAAATCCATCAATCATGCTTTGTAAGTGATGCATATTGTGTTTTGCTTTAATCTTTTTTTCTCTCCCCTCCCCTCCTTTTCCTGTCCTCGGTTAAAATTAAATAGAGTAAAATACACTGGATGTGGATAAAACTGAATATGCTATAAAAGTATATACAGTATAACAACGAAGGGAATTCCACATTGGTGCTCAGAGTCCACTTTTACAAAAAGAAGTGAATCAAAGCCATCAACTTGTTTCTTTTCTGCTGATTTTCCAATGACAATTCTTCCTTTTCTAGCTGAATAACTGAAACTGATAAATGGCAGCAAAGGTCAAAAGAGATTGAAGTAAAGAAGAAGAACATTTAGCCAATGGCCTAGCAATGAATTCTGTTTTTATGTTTGTCTTCTTCTCACCAAAAATTCCATTTAGGGATGGAAAAAAATGTTTTGCATCACTTCCTACTACAGTTAATGTGACAGGCAAAGCATACATTTATTCTATTTATACATTAATTTGAAAAATTGAGGATAAACATCCACAACAAGTTTTACACATTGTCTTTCTTACCTGTGGACTTACACAGCAAACACAGCTCAAGTTTCTCTCATGAAATATTAGCTTAAATGAGGATGGCATGTTTGGATTAGACTAAATGTTTTTGTTAATTCCTCATTCTGATTTAAATTTCATATTATACTGGCTATTTTCATTATGTTAGATTGAATATTGAATTAATTTTAATAATGATCTGAAAACTTATACTGATAATTTAATGTGCAGCACTAAATCAATGTTTACTTGAAATGTGTATTCAGTCTTCCATTGGTTTTCCCTTAATATTAGTTATTCTGTGCATTTCCCAAGTATACATAATTTTTTGCTAGCTATTTTTCCTAGAAGACTTTTTTCATAAGCATTTTTCCTAATGGATGCATTTTTCAAAGTAATGATCCTTAATGTATAGGGTATTTTTGGTATGTGTTCCTTTAAATCAGAAAACCGCATCATAAAATTCAGAGAAGTGTGAAAAATGAAAGAAGATTGTGTTCTAGTCCATCTTCTTGTTTGTATAGTGCAAATGAGGTGAGTTCCTGTCACAAAGAAGACTAAAAATGTTCTTCCTGTTATAGATCAGCTGAATGAGACTGTTTCCTTTATTCTGGCATGTGGTCTTCCCAAGCACATCAATCTGGGCATCAGAAGACAGGATACTGGGCTAGATAAAGTTTTGATCCAGTTGACTTTTCATATTCTCACAACCAGGTCTGTCCATACCACACAGCAACATGAAACAGTACTGAGTATCACAAATAAGGGGCAAATTCCTATTTACTTATTTGTTTTTTAATTCCATGGAGTGAATTAATATTGGTAGGGTTTCTTTCCCAAAACTTGGGATTGAATAGTTTTGAACCTGTGTCTTTTTCACTTGGATGGGTGGGGCATCCCTTGTTGGTTTGCATAATTCTTCAGCCTATAACCACTAACTTTCAGATTATTCATTTCAGTAAAATATATTTGACTGTGTATGTGACTGGTGGAAATAAACAAATAGATTTGTTAGGTGTTCCATATATCAAATTGGGGTTATCTAAATCACCTCCTGATCTATTAGAGGAATATAGCAGAACAGAGAACTTGTACAAGGTGGTGCTTCTGATTATAGGAGAACAAACTGTCCTTATTTACTAGGAGCCTTTTTCCCCAAAGCAATTTCTGCCAGCTGTCAGACATTCCCTAACATGACAGCCTTTTTGCTCTCAATTGAGATCCTACCTACACTGTAAACTGTTTGCTTGCAGTTCTACAGATAATGGAGATGGAGGAAACGCTGCAGTAAATGAACCTGTCTGTCTTGCAGGGTGACATCAAACTGGCTCTTCATACATACAAAGACGCGCTCACTCACTCACACACCACTTTCCTGAAACAGAAGTATTATTATGGAAATTGCACCCTGACACTTTGCTACAGCAAACATTTCAGGGAGGCCTGGAGTTATGTTATCTAAAGTAATTTAGATTTCCACAGACAGAAACAAAACCTGGTGACTGTAATAATATTTCAAGTGGTAACAAGAAAAGAAGGAAATGAACTCCCCTAAAAAGGGGAGGGATTTCGCCAAACAATTAAATGAATTTGAATTTGTTCCCATCTTTGTTTTGTTTTGAATAAAAGTTGTCAGACTCAGATTTGTATAGAATTATTTATCTGCTCCTTCAAGCAGAAAGAAAAAGGTGGGCAAGCAGGCAAGAAGGAAGGAAGGAAGGAAGGAAGGAAGGAAGGAAGGAAGGAAGGAAGGAAGGAAGGAAGGAAGGAAGGAAGGAAGGAAGGAAAGCTTTTGAGACATTATTTTCATAAATTGTACACTAATAATATGACAGAGAAAATGTCAGAGAATAGAGAGAGTATGGCAGAGAATATTACTGCATGGAGAATCTTTGGTTTCTCTAAATTACCAGAGCCATTTTATACATTCATCTGAAGGATTTCCAAAATGTTCTGCTGTTACAGAAATACTTCATCATCACAGCATAAATGGACATCCTTTTCAATCTTCCTTTCCATTCATTGATAGTAAACAGGGCAGGAAGTCTTGAAATGTTTAATGGTAGTTTTCCAATTCTTATTTAAAGTAATTTAACACTGAGTGCTTAATGCAAATTCAGCCCATCTTGTTAGCAAGGAGAAAAGTCTTCAGTTTATAGTGGGGAGGAGCTAAGATCATTGTAGTAAATGATCTTAGCTTGTTTAGGTAATACAAATTACAACCCCCAGTTCAAAGGTTTGCTGCAGCCACCGAAAGAGCCAATGATAGTCTTAACCAAGGGATAGAATCAAGATCATGTGAAGTGTTATACTACTTTATAATACCTCTGTCAGACCATACATGGAAGATTGCATCCAGTTTTGGTCGCCATGATATAAAAAAAGATGTTGAGACTCTAGAAAGAATGGAGAGAAGAGCAACAAACATACAATACAATACAATCCAATCCAATCCAATACAATACAATACAATACAATACAATACAATACAATACAATACAATACAATACAATACAAATACAATACAATACAATACAATACAATAGCAGAGTTGGAGGGTACCTTGGAGGTCTTCTAGTCCAACCACCTGACTAGGCAGGAAACCCTATACCATTTCAGACAAATGGCTATCCAACATCTTCTTAAAGACTTCCAGTATTGGGGCATTCACAACTTCTGGAGGCAAGTTGTTCCACTGATTAATTGTTCTAACTGTCAGGAAATTTCTCCTCAGTTCTAAGTTGCTTCTCTCCTTGATTAGTTTCCACCCATTGCTGATTAGGGAACTAGAAGTTAAAACCCATGAAGAACAGCTGCAGGGATTGGGTATGCCTAGTTTAATAAAAAGGACTAGATGTCACATGATAGCAGTATTCCACTATCTAAGGGTCTGCCACAAAAAAGAGAGGGTCAACTTATACATAAGAACATACTTTTAATTGGAAGCAACCCATTTCAATGCCATGCTATAGAAGGTCAATATGAATATAAAGGTAATGCCACACATAAAAGTATATTACTGATTACTGCAATTCTATAATTAATTATCATGATGAATAGGAATTATGTGTAATATAATATCAAGACACGATCTTCTGGATGGCACCTGATTGGGGAGGTCTGACTTGAATCTATATGTCATGTTTTACCACTAAAAGGAAAGAAATATATGTCAATATTATATATGAAAAATATGACCAGATCACCTAAATCACTCATGCATATTTGCTTTTTCCATTTTCTTGTTATATGCAAAATAACTCAATGAAGAACTCAAGAACTAAGGGGCATGGGTCGGGAGTGCTGGGAAGGGTTGGGATTCTGGGGGAGACATTAAGGTGAACCCCCCCATTGGGGGGTTCACTATCTCTACTGTTTGTGGGAGAGGCAGATATGGTGGGGGCCGAGGGCCAAATTATGTTTGGAGAACGTGGGTCCGCTGTTTAAGAGTGATTGCACGTTCTGACCCTCATCACCCTTCTCACACCCCTGGGTGCTCAGGATTACAGGACCCTGGTTTCTGGCTGGTGTCGCTTAACGCCAGGTCCATGGTGCATAAGGCTCCCCTCATTTACGACCTCATACAAGGGTAGAGTGGACCTGGCGTGCATTACGGAGACCTGGTTGGGCCATGAGGGGGGTGTTCTCCTTAGTGAATTATGCCCACCAGGCAGGCCTCCGGGCGTTTCACCAGCCGAGAGCCCAGGGCAGGGGCAGGGGGGTGGCTGTGGTTATTAGGGAAAGTCTCAGACCTCAGGAGCTCACTGTGCCTCAGATAGGCAGGTGTGAGTTCCTTTTTTGTGAAATGGGGCCTTGGAGTTCAGGTGGGCCTTTGTTACGTACCTGTCTCCCTGCTATGTTTCATTGGCCCTGCCGGAGCTGCTGGATGTATTACCTGAATTGGCAATTGATTTCCCCAGGCTTATGATCCTGGGGGATTTCAATCTGCCTTCCATTGGCGAGACATCCGAGTCAGCTTGGGAGTTCATTGCTTCCATGACGGCTATGGACCTAACTCAGTTAATTCAAGACCCCACCCATAATGAGGGACACACGCTCGACCTGATTTTCGTCTCTGGGCAGTGGATGAATGATCTAGATTTAGGGGATATTTCTATCCAACCATTGTCATGGTCGGATCATTTCCTCATCAGGTTTGACTTCCATACTGCTACCCCTCACCGCAGGGTGGCAGAACTGACTAGATGGTTCCGCCCCAGCCGCCTGATGGACCCTGAAAGGTTCCTGATGGAGCTTGGGACTTTTCCTGAATCCCTTGCACACAACTTGACCGCAGCCCTAGTGGAAGCCTGGGATAGGGCGGCCACTGGGGCTTTGGATCACATTGTGCCTTTGCGGCCTCTGACCTGGTGTTGATCTTGGGTAGCTCCCTGGTTTACCGAGGAGCTCTGGGAGATGAAACACCAGAAAAGACACCTAGAGAGTGGTTGGAGGGCCAGCCGGTCCAAATCTGATTGAACACTAGTAAGAATTCATATTAAATCCTACTTAGTGGCGACAAAAGTGGCAAAACAGCAACATTTTTCCACTCTTATCGCATCTGCAGATAACTGCCCAGCCTCCCTGTTTAGGGTGACCTTACTTAACCAAGGAGCTGGGAAAGACCCCTTGCAGGGTAGGGCTGAATAATTTGTTCAGTATCTGCAGGATAAAATCGCTCAGATCTGGACAGGCTTGGACTCTGATTGGGTAGATTTGGGCGAGTCGACGGGGATGAATCTTGTGGAGACCATCTGGGATGAGTTTGATCCTGTGACCCCCGAGGGCATGGACAGGATTATGGGGAGACTCAGTGCTGCCACTTATGTGCTGGACCCATGTCCCTCTTGGTTAGTCTCGGCTTCCCGGGAGGTGACACGAGGCTGGCTCCAAGCGATTACCAACGCTTCATTGAGAGAGGGGTTCTTTCCCACCACCTTGAAGGAGGTGGTGGTGAGGCCCCTCCTTAAGAAGCCTTCCCTGGACCCAGCTTCTTTGGCCAACTATTGTCTGGTCTCCAACCTTCACTTTGTAGCAAAGGTTGTCGAGAGTACGGTAGCACGTCAGCTTCCCCAGCCCCTGAATGAAGCTGTCTACCTGGATCCATTTCAGTCGGGTTTCAGGCCTGGATACAGCATGGAGACGGCATTGGTCATGTTAGTCGATGATCTCTGGCGGTCCCGGGACAGGGACTGCTCCTCTGTCCTGGTCCTATTAGACATCTCAGCAGCTTTCGATACCATTGACCATTGTATCCTACTGCGACGGGTTGGGAGTTGGGGGCACTGTTTTACAGTGGTTCTCCTCCTACCTGTCAGATCGGTCACAGTTTGTGTTGACTGGAGGGCAGGGATCGACCCCGAGGCATGTCACTTGTGGGGTGCCCCAGGGGTCAGTTCTCTCACCCCTCCTGTCCAACATATATATATGAAACCACTGGGTGAGATCATCCGTAGTTTTGAGGTACAGTATCATCAATATGCTGATGATACCCAACTTTTCATCTCTACCTCAAACCACCCAAACGATGCCCTCGATGTGATGTCCCGATGCCTGGAGGCTGTGCAGATCTGGATGGGGAGGAACAGGCTCAAGCTCAATTCCTCCAAGACTCCAAGCGATTACCAAGCGAGTGGCTGTGGTTTCTGTCATCCCGATTTGTGCATCTTGTTCCATCTTTGATGATAGGAGGAGAAATTTTAGCCCCCTCAGAGAGGGCCCGCAATCTGGAAGTTCTCCTGGATACGTGAATAAGTTTAGAAGACCACCTGACGGCTGTGACCAGGGGGGCCTTTTACCAGGTTCGCCCCTTTCTGGATCAGGATGCTCTGTGCACAGTCACTCATGCCCTCCTCCTTTCTCGCCTGGACTACTGTAATGCTCTCTACATGGGGCTGCCTTTGAAGAGCACCCGGAGGCTTCAACTGGTCCAGAATGTGGCTGCGCGGGTTATCATGTGGGCACCTAGGTGCTCCCATGTTACACCCCTTTTAGGCAGCCTGCACTGGTTGCTGGTTGTCTTCCGGGTGCGATTCAAGGTACTAATTATGACCTTTAAAGTGCTCCATGGCTTAGGCCCAAGGTCCCTGCGAGACCACCTACTGCCACCAGTAGCCTCCCACCATCCAGTGCGATCCCACAGAGTTGGCCTCCTCAGGGTCCGTCAGCCAGACAGTGTTGGCTAGCAACCCCCAGGGGGAGAGCCTTCTCTGTGGGAGCACCTTCCCTCTGGAATGAGCTGCCCCCGGAGCTTCGTATAATCCCCGACCTCTGGTCCTTCCTATGCGCCCTAAAAAGTTGGCTTTTCCAACAAGCCAGCCTGGCCTGAACAAAACAAAACAAATTATTGATCATTGTTAATTTTAATTCATTTTTTTTAAAAAAAAAAAGGTTATTGTCAATTCTAATAGGGTTTGTTTGGGATATTCTATTTTTTTTTAACTTTTGTATTATGTGTTTCTTTTAATGTTGTATGCCACCCTGAGTCCTTAGGAGAAGGGCGGCATATAAATCTAATAAACCTAAACCTAAATGATAATCTTCCCACCACCACTACCCATAAAGTAATCATGAAGATAAAATAGCCTTCTGCCTAGAATAGAACTACTTTGCAGATTCACCCATATTCATATTAATAAAGGAATAACCTTTGGATGAGAGCAAAAAAAGTCCTTTTGTATGTCAGATGGATATTCTTTCTTTGTGAGGAATATAAAAACTGAGTGAAAGGCACATAGATGATATATACGTGTTCCTACTAGTCTGCCTTTTATCTCTGAAAATAAATAATTACTTATAATTTTACAATCAATGCAGGTATTACAACTATAAGCTAATGATTTTACCGCTTTATGAGGATGAAAGAAAGAGCATTTTGAACCTTTGAAGAAAAATATTATATATCAAAGAACATTTGCTGAAAGAGAATTGGATTTACACAGAATTAATTATCCCAAATGTCATAGTGTAGTGATGTTTAGCACCTGTATGTATAAATTGTTTCTTGAAAATGTTTAAAGCTTGACGGTTTATGGAACATCCTTTGAGCAGCTTTGAGTATTCAAAAGCAATGAAATATTTCCAAATATTGATTAGTTTTACAGTGTCTTTGAAGAATATATTTATTTAAATGTTTATGGCCTTGGTATGAATGCGTTTAAACTTGTAGAGAAGCAGACTTTTTAAAACTCTTCAGAGGGGTGGGCTGCTACAGGTTTGCTCATGTTCAGGAGAACTCATAACTAATGTTATGGCCAGTTCGGAGAACCTCCAAATCCCACCCTTGGCTGGCCCCACCCACCCCGCCCCTCCCAGGAGTCGCCACACAGCCCATTTTGGATGCGAGGTAAGTGCAGAGCCTGCACATTTTCAATATACAGTAAATTTAATATTCAGTATATCATTCATGTTCATGTTTGTTAGTTCTTCATCAAACCAAAACAAATTATCTAATAGGATGCCATAGAATTTGCTCCTGAGCCAAACATTCTTCAATATTTTCCTTAAGTGTATAAATGGAGAGCTGGAGAAAATGCTTATTAAATACCTAAATGAAAATTCAGATTTGCTAATACTTTAAAACAGTGATTCTTAAGTGTGAAATTTGGGTGGCCACAGGTTTAGTTATTAAAACTTCATTTTATGTACATTTTATTTCGTATGCCTACCCCTGAAGATGTGATCTTGATGATGGAATGTAATATCTGCAAGAAAACAATTTTGTTCAGAGAATACCAAGGACGGCACAGTTCAACTCTAAGTTACTGTACTCTCTTCAGTTGTTGCTTTCTTTTATGTCTTTAAATATATTATAAGTTATAATAAAATACTACCTTAAACATGTGCTTATCTTATTAAAAAGAAGACATTCTTTAAAAACAGGGAAAAATCAAAAAGTTTAGAGACAGAATGAAATTTAATGGAGAAAATTCAAAATTGTTTACTTAGAAAAAGAAATCAAATGCACAGATATATGATGGAGGCTTTCTTTCTAATTGTATAGATTCTTGGAATTGGAATCAATAACAAGCTGAATGTGAGGCAGTATTGTAATGCAGCTGCCAAACAGGTAAATGCAATTTAAATACCATCAATGGAAGCATAATTTTCAAACCATGGAAAGCTTTACCACTTTATCAATCTAGATTTACCAGCTTTTATTTAAACTAATTAAGGACAATAAATCTCTTACCTGCCATAATTATATATTGTACTTGTATGTAAATATTTGCCTGCTTCAAGAAAGGGCAGAAAGAGTAAAAAAAAATGATATTAAATAAAGTAATTACTAATAAAAGTTCAGTCCTATTCAACAATTTGTATCATTTTAAAAATCATTGGGATTGATTTATAGGTATAAACTGCTTTAAATCATAGGGATCAATTGATTTAAAAATAAATTGATCCCTATTTGCATATACTAATCAATCTTTAGTTACTATTCTGATATTACATTCTGAATTAGACAAAAGGGATAGTGTGATAAGATGCTCCCTTGCATAGAATGCACAGGATATTCCCCTTTTTTTGTACGGAAAGAAATATAAATTTATTATTATAAATAATATTGCTTCTTGGTTCAGTTATTAACAGCCGTTCTATAGTTGGGTTTATGAGTTATTTTATTTATGCCAGGTGACATTCCTGGCCTCTGAATTTAATTTAAAGAAATGTCAGTGGTCTCCTTAAACAATGTTTTTCACATTCCCCCATTTCTTTCAAAGACAAATTCATTGATTGCTAGAGAAAATAATACTCCAATTCATGTATCTGCAAATTTGCTTAGTTGGGACCATTTGTGCTGGGTATCAGCCTACATTTTAATTTCCTTTTTTTAAAAAGTTTTAAAAAGTTTTTATTATACATAAAAAAATCAATGGCTAAAATATCGGCATATCTTAAAGATCACTCAAATGAGAGATATAAACGAGACTGGAAAAAATGGATTGACTATATACAAAATAAATACGGGACCAAGAAATTCCAGTTAGCCTATGCTTAAGATCAGAAATGATTTAAATTGTTTAAAGTTAGTTCAGCAAGAAGAAGCTAAGATCAATGTAGAGATGTCATTAATTTCTTTATTTCTTTTTTCTCAATAGATTTTAGACTGTGTTTGTTAAAAATCCATACCGTGTACGGGTTCTGGGAAGTCGGGGGGGGAAGGAGGAGGGGGGTTGGGGGAGGGTGGAGGGAGGGAGGGGTATACATTAGGTTAGACAAGAATCTGGTGGTAAACTAGAACTATTTTGACACACAAAAAATTGTACTCTGATGTCTTAATGATTGAGGAATTATGAAATGTTTGTTTTAAAAGAAATAAAACTTTTGAACCAGGAAAAAAATATCAATGTTTACATAAATGGTGTGTTGTCTGAGTACTTTTGAGAAATAGTAATCATAATAAAAACAATAATATTAATATTGCTCACATAATAATAGTAATGTTTATTCATCCATTTCAATGGACTTTTCTTATGTAATTAATCATTCTCTTATGCCGCTACGTTTCTAACTTCTGTTTCTGCTAGTTAACCATTGATAAAATAAATCCCATGTTAAAAAGTATTCAATT